>NC_061513.1:241337387-241406192 GCF_022539505.1 Lolium rigidum
GACCGAGCGAATTTGCGCACCCTCCTCTTCCGGAAGCCGCACGAACGATACGAGTTCCCGGTGGACTGCTCGGAAAAGCGTCTCATGCGGAACAAAGTGCACAATGCCGCCCTCACGAAGATGAGCACCGCCCTCGCTAGTTGGAGGAACCGAGTGAAGACAATGATTAATAATGGTGAGAGTTACGAGAAGATCAAGGAGTCAAATCCCTCGATCACCGAGCAAGACTACGCTGATTTCAAGATCAAGTGCGAGAGCGAGTCAACGTCGGATTCTAGTCGGTGGGGGAAGGACATGCGAAAACTGAACTTAGGCACCCACAAACTTGGTCCTGGCGGTTTTAGGGTGGCGCAACCGAAATGGGACGCCGCGGATAAGGAGCGTGTGAAGAACGGCCTCGAGCCCCTCTTCCCGCAATACAAAAACAAGCAAACCAGGAACTTTCTCCCGGCCCGGTACCGTCTTGACCCGAAAACAAAGGAGCTCACCACCACTCCGGATGTGAAGGAGTTTGAGGCTCTTCCGGTAAGGAATGCACCCGCTTAATTAGCTCCTTTATGGTTGCATTCTTATTGATGAATCCAAATTTCTAAATGGTTCATGCATGTTCCTCCCGTAGGCTAAGGAGATCGCTGCGGAAAGTGAAAAGGAAGCTAGTAGCGGCGCGGGGTCCACGAGCTCCTCGCCGTGTGCCCCTTGGGACAACCCTTTAAATAGGGCGTTGAATGCCCACAAGAAGAGGGATCCATTGAGTAAGCCGACGTCGGCTGGTCGTGTGGCCGGCGAAGGATGCTCTATGAAATGGTCAGAATACTATAAGTCGGGGAAAAAGGAGAGAAAGCCCCCATCGATGAGAAGGAGGTCGCACAGCTCAAGGCACAAGTTGCGCAGATCCCGACATTGGTCGAGGAGCAAGTGCGGCAACAAGTGCAACAAATCGTGGAGACCCAACAGAGGACGCAACGACAGCAAGTGGAGGACCAAGTGGGCACGACGCTTAGCTCCCTCATCCCTACCTTGGTTGCCGGTGCCGGACGCGTGGTATAAGGGAGGACAAAAGGGGGAACCCCGGTTCCCGGTCTCGCGGGCAGCAACTCCCACAACGTGGAGCCATCGGTGAGTCCGCAGGCGGCAACAATGGTGTCTCCCGGCGGCGCCAACCTTGGTGGCTCCCGCGGCGCCAACCGTGGTGGCTCCCGCGGCGCCAACCTTGGTGTCTCCCGCGGCGCCATTACTTCAGCTCAATGCACCCGTCGCTGCGGATAGTACGCCGCCCGGCACCGCGCCATCAAGCGGCCACTCCATCAGTTGCACGCCCGTCGCCGGCGGTGCCTCGACCTTAGCCGAGCTGGACGCCATCACGGTAACCAACCCTCGGCCAATGACTTCCATATCCCATCCTTTGACTAGCTAGCCATCCCTAACGCCCTACATGTTTTCCGCGAGCTCCGCCGTCGACGTCCCATGCACTCTCCTGCACTTTGTGAACGGCGAGTTGATCGATGTTGCCAAGGCCAAAATCGTTCAACCGAGCAACCGCCGAGTTACACGGTAGACCCATGCAACCCGACGTGTATAGGATTCAACCGATTCGGGTGCTTAGCGGCTACGACGACGTGGTACCTCCCTTTCAACCCGATGGTGCCGACGAAGATGATCGGGTCCTTGCCCTCCACCAATGCTTCAATTGGTCCATGGTTTGGCCAAAGAGCCGATTCGTTTGAGGGCGAGCGACACCACCCCACGGACAGCACCCCAAGCCATGCCGGCGCCAAGCCATGGCAAGACCACCCCAACGGTGCCGCCATCAGCTGATGTGGACATGCGAGATGGCACAGGATCCGAACGACGGTCCGGACGAGGACAGATACGTTCGCCAACCTGGACTCGCAACTTCGATTTTGGGGTGATGGACTACGATCTCAGTAGCCAACCCTCTCAAGCTGCCGCCGAGGGAAAACCTTTTGCAACAAGCGGCGCCTATTCTGTTCTCGGGAGACGCCTCCAGCTGCCGACTTCACCGAGACTCAGCCGATAGCCGAGGTGAGAAGTGTTATCGGTCCTAACACACTCGAAGAAGGCTTGCGAAGAGGAGAATGCAGTCCCGTAAGAAATGAAGCCGAAGGGACGGAAAAGAAAGAAGAAGGATGACAAGTCTGCCAGCCAGCCGGCACCTATCCGTGCTCGGGACGGGCCACCGGTGCCCAAGAATATCGAGGCGAGGGTGCATGTGTCGGGTGAGCGGATGCTAATTCAAAGATTGTACGATGCTGCACCCGGTCCTATGCGATCTCTCGGTTGACGGTATTCAGTTTATGGAGGAGCGGCGTCTCGGGGAGAAAGATAATGGATACCCGAGTGTATATTGCCAAGGTGCCCTCGGGCGTTGGCTTTGTCGATAGTGGCTTCGCGGAGAAGATCTTCCTGCGGTATGATGACATCTTTGCCATGCTGAACGGTTATCCGCTGCACTACACCTTCATTCGCCTATACTCGCTCAGCAAGGCGATGCGGATCATTAGAAACAACATCCCGGACATCGCGATAGCCGACCCCTTCTACATGCGTGCCGTCCACTTGGCCACCGCCGGAGACCGGGCGATCGCGAGTGGATACCTCAAAGACTTCTTTCTAGCGAACCGGAAGAAGTCTAACATCCTCCTGCTCGTATTTCCCGAGTAAGTCACCCCCTCACCGTACCGGTCTTAACTCGTGATTTTTTTAGATTTCAATCGTCATGTTCTTAAACATTATGTGTTCTACGCAGAGACAAAACCTGCACACTCATCTCCATAACCCCGAAGCATTCCGTGGCCACATACCTCGATGCGGACGGTAAGTCAACCACGGACTACACGAATGTCAAGGCCGTACTTGATGATGCTCTCAATGCCTACGTCAAAGCGAAAGGCAACATGCGAGAGGCCAAATGTTAGGTACGGGAAGCATGTGTTCAAGCACCAAACAAAGTTTCCCTGCGTCAAGAAGCCGCCTTCTAGTAACAAGGATGCCTACTACGCCCTCTATCACATGGATAAGTTCATACGGGACCAGCGAGCAGCTTACGCTACCTGAGCATCTCAGAGACTGGGCCAACAAATTGGCGCGGGTCCCTGACGACGGCATCAAGCAAGACTTCTTCCGCATCCAAGTAGAGTTTTGTGAAATCATCCATCAAGATGTCGTTAGAAGCGCGGGGGAGTTCTGCGCCGGCTATCAGCCGTCAAATAGTGACATAGACACAATGCTCCAAATGCAGGGTGACGACTACCGCTCATGGATGTGCTTGAAGAAAGGCGGCGGTTTTATCCACGCTCCGCAAAAGTCTTGATGTGCGAGCCTAGTTATGTAGTTGTGAACTAAAGACGAGCTTGTGTTGTAATAAACTTTATCCGAGCACTTTACTTGCATGTCCGTTTAATTACTAGTTCGGCTATGTTTGTGAACTTATATATATGGCTCTGTCGTTTTTCGCACTTGATTTGGTCCTTAATTTTGTTTGCATATGCTCGATGATTAGAATGGTTGGTCACTTGTACACTCGGGGTGGAGCAAGCGAGCCTGGTGTGATGGCACAAATATCCATGTCTTGTGCATCCTACCTGGCCTCGCTTACTCCATCCCTGAATGTTATAATTTGTTTTGACCAACAATGTATGAGGCATATGCTCTTTCTTCGATTTTAGTGCCGATGATTAGAATGTTCGGTCAACTCGTACACTCCGGGGTGTCGCTAGTGAGCCTGGTGTGATGGCACAAATATCAATCTCTTGTGCATCCTACCTGGCCTCACTAACGCCATCCCGGGATGTTCATATTTGTTTCGACCAACAATGTATGAGGCCCTTGTCATTCCATTTGCTTTGGTATCTCAAAATGCCGATGATTAGAATGTTTGGTCACCTATACACTTGGGGGAGGGGTCAGTGAACCTGGTGCGATGACACAAGTATCAATCTCTTGTGCATCCTTCTTGGTTTCGCTGACCCCTTCCCTAAATGTTAATATTTGTTCCGACCAACAATGTATGAGGCATTCCATTTAATTCATACTAGCGACTTATCTCTTATTTGAGTTGGCACTTCTTAATTGCATTGGCCGATGATTAGAATGTTTGGTCACTTGTACACTCGGGGAGGGGCTAGTGAACCTGGTGCGATGACACAAGTATCAATCTCTTGTGCATCCTACTTGGTTTCACTAACCCCTTCCCTGAATGTTGATATTTGTTCCGACCAACAATGTATGAGGCATGCCTTTTAGTTCATACTACTTGGATCGTTTTTGAGTTTGCTCTTATTCGTTGCAAACATCTATGAGCGTGCACTAATGTTTCTTTGGCTTGTGCATATGTACGCAGATATGACGTGGTATGTCGTGTACAAGGGCAAGGTTCCCGGAATCTACAACGACTGGGAGGAGTGTCGGAGACAGGTTCACCGTTTTAGCGGTAATAGCTACAAAGGGTACACCACTAGAGCGGAGGCCGAAGATAGATACGCACGCTATTTGGCGGGAGAGAGGAGGGAGCGGAGGAGGAACCGGATGAAGACCACTATCATCGGGATGGTGCTAGTACCGACTCTAGCTCTCTTCTATGTGATTGTACTTTAGATGATCGATCTTGTGTAATCATTTGCGACTTTGTAACCCCGTAACTTGCATTGTAACCTCGTAACTTCTCTAATGTGAAATCTTGTGAATCATGTGGGGCTAATGTGAAGAACTATGTATGGATGAGCTGTGCTGTTGTGTATATGTGTTATATATCCTGTATTGTGCTATTGTACCATATACAACCTGTATAAATACCTGCCAAGATACAAAAAAAATCAAAATTGTAGCAGTGGCGCACTGGTCTACCATCAGTGGCGCACTGCCACTAAGTAGCAGTGGCGCACTGCCCTGGCTCCAGTGGCGCACTGCCCTGTGATCCCCTACGATTCTAGCAAGTGGCGCACCGGGCACTTCAGCAGTGGCGCACGTCCACACGCAGCGGCGGGCGCACGTCCACACGCAGCAGGTGGCGCAGCACCTCGCTGAAGCAGTGGCGCACCCCAAAGTCTAGCAGTGGCGCACCTTGACTAGACAGTAGTGGCGTACTGCAGCTGACCAACAGTGGCGCACCAATTTGGAGTAATAGTGGCGCACTGCTGGACATGTCAATGGCGCACCACGCAGTGCGCCACCGTTATCAAGGCTAGTAGTGGCGCACCACTAGTGCGCCACTACTAGGAGTTAGCAGTGGCGTGATAACAGTGGCGCACCACTAGTGCGCCACTGATGGCTATATGTGGTGCGCCACTGAATGCCTTTTTCCTAGTAGTGAGTGTAGCTTGCATGGGTAATAAAAGTAACTCATTGAGAAAACGAGTAAAAGCTTGTAAAGTAAAAACTTGGGATAGGCTTATGTAAGAAAGGTACGAGTCATGGTGCCTTGCCCCAAGGGGCTTTGCACTTTGCAAGGATATTAGCTTGCCTTGGTATGAAGTGAGGGTCCAAGTTCTCGTCTCCTTTCTTGTTGTAGAAGTCCTCCTCTTCCTGATGGTCTCCGGTACTAACGTCTAAAATACGAATACGGGGTACACAATCATCATACCAAACTTACATACTAAACTAATCACACACAAGCTTCACACAACTTAACTAGCATCACACCCTACTATTAAGTGAGTGGAGGTGTTCCTCTTATTTAAGAAAAATAATTTCCTCTCATTATCTTATTAAGATTTAATTTCGCTTATGAACAATATATGACCTAGGTTGACCAAAGTCAACCTCTTCATACTCATCATTTAAGAAAATGATTTAAATGAGGTTCCATACCTCATACGATTTAATACTAACATGGTAGTGATTTAATGTCACCAAATACTCAACATGAGATTATATATATCATGGTCACCACCTCATGTTGAAATACTTGAGACCAAGATTTAAATGAGAGGAAAACTTCTCATATGATTTAGCACATAGTTGTAGCTAGGTTAAAAATTACCATTGAGGTGATTTAACATTATCAACAATTCATTGGCTATTCTAACATTACTTGTACTCACACCAATTATTCTATTCACACCAATACTATAATTAGGGTGCATTGGTTGTGTTGCTTGAGGAAGATAAATTCCTCTCCTTACATATGTAAATGATAGTTTCCATATGGTTCTGGAGAAATACTTTTCTCTCATTGAAATTTCTTAAGATTTAATTTCTCAAACAAGCATACATGAAATCATGTTGACCCAAGTCAACCATTCATCATCCTCATTTGAGAAATAGATTTAAATGAGGTAGAGTACCTCATATCATTTAATAACACTACATATGATTTAAATCTCTAAGTAATTCATATAAGTGAGTTTGGCCAGGGGTCCAAACATCACATGAATTCATTTGAGACAAGATTTAAATGAAGTATAAGACTTCATAAGAATTACTTAATAGTTTTGGACAATATCAACTAGTTACACTAGCCATATTATCCACTACTTAAACTAGGGCATGATCATGCAAAGTGACCACACCTTTTTATTGCATAAACAATTAGTGTAAGTCAACTGTGAGCTATTGGAGTTGGAATTGACTCAATATCTATTTTGGTTGATTTTTAAGATTTATTTGAATAGGGAAAAGTCCCTGTCTTGTTTATTTTGCTACATTAATTCTACAAATAATTTTGAGATGGGACCAGTGGCATTGTGTAGATAAAACTCTAAGCTTTCCAAATATATAAAATTTGTAGAATTTGGCCAGGTAGATTTGGAGTTATTCAATTTCTAAGACAGCATCAGTTTGCAATTTATCTAAAAAGAATTAAACGAATTTTGAATTTTAAACAGGGCGGGAAACGAAGTGGGCCGATTTAGTTTGAAACGCAGCACAGAGGAGTTGGGCCGGCCCAGCTAACGCTGCGGGCCAGCTGACAGCAGGCCCCACTCGTCAGCGGGTGAAACTTACCGAATCGGTACGGGGCGCGGAGGAGCGTTGGATCAGAGGGGGATCGGACGGCTGAGCGTCGTCGTCGTCGACGACGAGAGGGGAGGTGCTGGCGGCTACTGCAGGGGGTCGGCAGCGAGATGGAGCTCCGGCGAGGGTCAGCGGTGGCGCAGGACGGCGTTGTCGACGACGAGGAATGCGCTGGTACCCGCGGCGTCGCTCGGGGAGGCGTCAATCGACGGCGGCTTCTGCGTCGGCTTGCGGGTCTCCGGCGTGCAATTGGGCAGCGGTGGTTGCTAATTCGAAGTGGAGAGGATGCGAGGAGGTCGAGAGGAGGGAGAGGAGCAAGGTTGGTGTGGAGATGGAGGCGCGGGAGACGGTGTATTTATAGTTGCGGGGATGTGCTGCGGGGCAGTGGTGGTGGCTACAGGCGCGCGGCGTTGCCGGCGATGGAGAGGGGTAGGAGGGAGCAGGGCAAGGTAGGTGGCTTCACGGTGAGGCTAGCGCGCGTGCTAGGTAGGTGGGGGACGTCCTGGTTGGCGCGCGCGACGTCGAGGTCTGGCGGCACAGGTGCGGAGGAGGGGCGATGATGTCGGCGGCGGTGGTCCTCGCGCGAGTAATGGCGCGTGTCTGGCGGGTTCTGGTCGCGGCGGCGAAGCTCAGGGTGCAGAGAGGGGGGCCGGGGGCTGCGCAGGTCGTCGGGGCGGCAGGTGGCCGTGGCGCGTCTGTGGGCGTGTCCACGCCGTGATCGGCATGCCTGGGCCGCCCTGGGCGCGACGCGTGCCAGCAAGGTGGTCATCCTCTCCGGCAATGGCGGTGCTAGGCATGCATAGTAGGGCTAGGTGGCGCTCAGAGACATGGTGGCCAGGGGGTTAGTCGAAGGGGAGAAGGGGAGGAAGAACATGGCCGGCATGGCCATGCACTTGCAAGCTATGCTTGTTTCTTTAGGGTTTCTGTGGTGGTGTGATGAGTAGAGGGGACAAGGGGACAGGATGTTGTAGGTTGGGGTAGATTAGGGGTAGTAGAATCACTATAGCAAATAGTGTGTAATAGTGTCATATTTGAATTTTGGAAAAAATGTCCAAATTTGATTTAATTCAAATGGTGAATCTTTTTGGAATGTGAGTGTTGATATAAGTTGTATTTGACCAGAGGTGATTTGAGGTGGTGGTAGAAATGGAGAATTCAATAATTGGCAAAAATGGCTAAGTTGGAGATTGTTGCATAAGTTAAAAAGTTGAAACTTTGGATGAGCATAGCTCATGATCAAGAATGATTTTGGCATGGGTATCTTTACAGAAGTTGTTCACCTTGATGTTGACTTGGATGACATGCAAAGAGTTGGGAAAGTTTAGTTTGAAAAACTTGAAATAGAGAGGCTCAAAGTAGTGACCAGAATATAAATGGCAGATTTGACCAATATCATATGTGAGCCAAATTTGAATTTGAAATTCATTTGAATTGTGTTTCTTGGATTCCAAAAGTTGTAATAAGTGTTTAGTAGCATAATACAACTAATGGTGAAGACTAAAAAGGTCTAGGGTCAAAATTTATAAAGATGGCATAAGCCATATGTAAGGGTTTTGGGATTTTCTAACTTTTATTCTTTTATTTTTCTTTGCTTCAATTTGACAAGAGTGAGGTTTACTTAGTGCTAGATTGAGTTGGATAAAAGGTTCCAACCATTTTGAGACAAGGTTGGTGCCTAGGTCAAAGTTTGATAAATTGGCCCTATGTGTATGTGAGGGAAAAAAATGGAATTATCCCACTATTGGATTTCTCTCCATTTGATTGGACTTGTCTTTACTCTAAGGTCATTCTTATTAGTTTAGAAACATTTTCAAACCATTGAAACCATTCCAAAAGGTCTAGCTCAAAGATTTGTAAAATTGGCCAAAACACATGAGAGGTGATATGTCAATTTTTCTTATTCTTGTAATGTGCTCCCCTTGCTTTGCTTGGGCAAGGTTGAGGGTCAATTTAGGGTTGGATTAGGTTTATAGATTGTTTCACACCCTTTGGTCAAGGTAGAAGTGCATAGGACAGGAATTGGTAAAAATGGCTATGTGTCACATATGCCTCTATGCATATGTGGCATTTGATTCTTATTTTGACTAGGCTTGAACCAATTGGTATTGTTGAGTGTTGAAATGGTATATAGGAGTGATCCAACCATTCACTACAAGTCTTAGGGTCAAGATCCTCAATTTCACAAATTTGATATTTTGCTCTCATATGCCTCTATGGCATTATTACTTTCTTTTCAAAATCTCTTGTTTTATTTTGGATTGGGTTGGAGGAGTACTAGATAAGGTTTAAGAAGGTTTTCCAATTCTCTAAATAAAGTAGAAAGGCCTAGGGTAGAGTTTTACAAAAATAGACATAGGCACATATGCCTCTATGCATATGCTTGATTTCATTTTGTTTCACACTTGAATTGGTTGGTAAGTGCTTTGTTGAGTGTGTTGAGGTATTTCAGTTCATCTACTCAAGGTAGACAAGGCAAAGCTCATTATTTTCGACAAGTATCCATAGGCTTACATATGCCTTTTTCTTAAATAAGATCTTTCCTTTTTATTTTATTTCTCAAGGATTGATGACAAGATGGATGAGGTTTAGGGTTTAATAAGTTTTGCAGGGGTTCACCACTATTTTATCAAGGTAAGAAAAGTAGGGTTCAAAATATCCATATTAGGGCTATAGGCCCACATAGGGTTTTTTCTTTAATTTCAGTTTCTCAAAATAGATCCCAATGATTTTTGAAAAGGTTAGGGTTTAGGGTTTTTTCTTAATTGATTTTCTTTCTCTTTTAATTTTATTTGGTTTGTGATCTTCACCTGATCACTCTAGGGTTTTAGGGTGTATCACACAAGCATAATAACACTCATCATGGCAAAGACACAAGTAATAGGTAGGAGCACTAAGCATAGCACTCTATGTAAGAAAAGTTTTTTGTTGGTTCTCATTTTTGGAAAAAGGAAATTTATTTTCTCTTTGTTTTGAAATTTGGGGTGTTACAACCCGGGACATTGTCATCCGGCCCTGTTCTGGACAAACCCCCTCGGGGTGGACAGTATATTTTGCACATTTCTCTACTAGTACTTCTAATTCCACCGCTTATTTTTCTAATCCGTTAAATCGTTAATTAGATGACCAACTGATGGAAGCTGCGATAGATTAGACCAACAAGTGGTGAATTGTGCAAAAGATATGTCCGTGTTTTATGCAAAAGAGTGATATGGGGATCTGGTGGAATCTTGAATTTCCTCTTCAGTGGTAGGCATGCTTCACTTATAGCTGGAGTACATTGCGGACCTGGTGCATTTCGTCAGTACCGATCAGCTATTTTTGCTTATCCCGGAAGAAAAGGTAGTACTAGCCTTTTCAGTGAGATGTCTTTTCAGTGCTACGGAGTTGTCTGTTCACTGCTTGCTTTGTCTGTCGGTGACTTTGCCAAGCTGACTTTGCCATGACTTTGGGTGACTGATATGTGGACCACAGTTGTAAGTGACTCAAAGTCACTGACTTTGGGGACTCCTGAATGCTTCGTATATTTCTGACGGTTTCTGAATTATGTACTCCGTACAACTTTTGTAATATTGGTCAAACTAGTTTTGACCAGGGTTTGTGTAGGGTGGTTTTTTTTTGGTTGGTCCAAATGGTGTTGTGTGGTCCAAATGTGATGTATCATCACACCACCATGTGCCCCCTCCCCCACCCCACCCCCAGGTTTTGGTAATGCCATTCTGATACATGCTTCTTAGAAGGAGTACATTTTTTCCGTTAGGGCATGACAATTTTGAAAAATTCAAACAAAAATGGGAAGACAGAGTGGTAACATCATTTTCCATGTGATGATGCACCCCTGTGCCAAATTTTGGTTCATTTTAAGAATTTAAGGTGAAAAATTACTCGAGGAAGCTAGTTGGTGTAGATGGGCATGATCGGATTGGCATAGGGGATTTATTTTTTGAAGGATATTATTTTTCATAGACAATATCTGACACAAAAAATAAAATGTTAAGGTCTCATATTATTCTGAATGATTTTGAATTACTTATGACGTTTGGAAGTATTGGTATACATGAGCCCCACATGAAGTTAAATGGTCCAAAAAAAAGTTTCGTACACGTTTCCCATAAAGTGGAAAGTCGAGTACATGCACGACTTCACGCGTCCACTAATGGATACAGAGAGTCAGAGACTATAAAATAATCGGCCTCATCATCTCTCGTGAGCTCGTCCTCTCCACTCCCCCAACTTGCCTCCCCCACACTGTGAAAAACCCCCATCCACTCACCGCACCTTTGAGACATCGACTTCCCCGTTTCCAACCGCAGCAGCATGAAGACAGGTATTGCATACGAGGCGGAGCAATCGGCGGCCGCCCGCGCAGAGGATGCCTCTACGGTAGTGGCCGTCGCGGTGGGTGAGGCTTCACCGGGCACCCAGGCCGCTCGTCTCCTCTGCTTGTCTGATTCTTCGACCTCGGTCGAAATGGGCGTCATGGCCGTCACGGCGGGTGAGGCTTCACCGGGCACCCAGGCCGCTCGTCTCCTCTGCTTGTCTGATTCTTCGACCTCGGTCGAAACGGACGTCCTGGCTGTCGAGCAGAAGGTGTATACAAATGTTGTTGATCCCGCCGAAGATGTGCACGGCGTTGCAGGCCACCACGGCGAGGTCTTCCTAGGCCCGGTGCTGGACGCGAACCTCGACCCCTTCGACGATTTCAGCCCAAACGTTCAGTTCCAGGAGGATGTTGAGGGTGATGACGAGGAGGTACTGCTCTTTTACCGAAACTGTCCCTATCCTCTTTGTGTCATATTACTATTCACATGGTTTGCACGAGCCTGGTTCTTGATTGATTTGATATCCTACCTTGTTCTTGTCGATGTAATTGACTCTACGATTCGTAAGATCAGATTCTAGTTTAATTTCGACTAATCTGCCATGTAGTCAAATAATCAATTTATGTGTTCATACTTAGTGGACTTGCAATTGTTGTGGCTTATGTTCATGGTTGTTCATAGGGTTTCTCATGATTTAGTACGATTTCTTCTGCCATTTACTTGTTCTACACATTTAATTTTAGGGTTTCTAAGGTTTGATTATGTTAGTGGAGTATTTATTCGATCTATCATTAAACACCTGATTATGTAGTACTTAATAATTCATAGGAGTATTCTGATGACATGGACAACAACAAGGTGCGCAGGGACCGGAAAAGCCGCTACGTTCTGAAGCGGCTGAAGGGTGGTGAAATTCATTTCTGCATGCGCGGGGAGCTATTTTGCCCATTATGTGGCAAAATTCTCCAGAAGGACATCCGCAGCCTGATCCAACATGCGATGGGTGTAGGCCTAAGTACATCGGGGGAAGCACCGCCCTGCAACCAAGGCCAAGCATGCATCATATGGCCTCTTCCTCCAGAATTACGTCTTGCCTAGCTTGTTCCACGTCAACGCCCCTGCTGCTGGCCCTCATGCTCCTGGTCATGTTTAAAGTTCATATGTGTAATCTTAATCCCTTTGGAAGTCCAGCATTAAACTCTACTAGTAGAACCGTGGTGGTCTTTTGATGTAGTACTCTTTTGATGCATTTGTGATGTAGTAGTACTTTTTTGGAAATGATATAGTACTATCTAAGAAAAGTACTCCCTCCGATTCACATTCATTTCACACCAAGAAATATGGATCAGAGCGAGGGAGTAAATTAAACATGGCATCTCGTGCATGAAGCTTGACATATCGATCAGGTTGGCTAGAATAGCAATACAATGCTGCTCATTAGGCAAATGCATGCCATGTACGATAGTATACATCCAGTAAAGAAGTCTATACTGACATAAAAAAAACTACTTTGGGGATGAGAGTCAATTGGGGCATCTACAATACAGAAAATCTTGCTCGTAGATGATTTTGGCTAAGAGGGTTTTACTCACATTACACGTGCCACTTTCCTTGTCTGCAAAACAAGTTCCAATAAAGGGAGAGGAAAGAAGAGGGCATTGTGGGCGAGATTGAACACCTTTTTTATGTGTTAAGCTGAGGCCTTGTTTAGCTGAGGATTTCGACTTATGCCTAACAGCTCAACACACCCACAAATAATTCTCCTTGCACGCACCACCGTTCATTAAAAATAACAATATTAGCACGCAAGATTAAGAACGAAGTGAATTTAAGTAACTTGGTAAGCTTTTCAAGCAATATATTCAGAGAAAGAGCACACATGTTCGGCTCGAAATAATCATAAGAGAAGAACAATAAATCTAAGGCACCCACTTCATCGGCAGAAGGGGCGCGACACCACATGGATTCATACCTTGAGTCGACGCTGGCTCGTAGAAGGGTGGCCGCGCCTCGAGGATGCCGGGGACGTCTCCACCTCGGTCTCACATGTGACTGCTTCTCGGTGGGTGGTGCGCCGCGCCATGTAGAAGATCTATCAAGAGAGGAGAGCCCGATGACGCTACCGACGCCTCAACCTTGATAGCACCGACCTGTTGCTCCGCACCGAGATGCGCCACGTGCAAGAATTAGCGGATGCACCAATTTTAGAGATATGTCATGATCATTGTAACAAATTTCAACGTGATGATGATTTGATCTTGCACTCTGATACGTCTCCGACGTATCGATAATTTCTTGTGTTCCATGCCACATTATTGATGTTATCTACATGTTTTATGCACACTTTATGTCATATTCGTGCATTTTCTGGAACTAACCTATTAACAAGATGCCGAAGTGCCGATTGTCTGTTTTCTCGCTGTTTTTGGTTTCAGAAATCCTAGTAAAGAAATATTCTCGGAATTGGACGAAATAAAAGCCCGGGGGCCTATTTTCTCACGAAGCTTCCGAAGACCGAAGACGAGACGAAGAGGGGCCACGGGGTGGCCAAACCCTAGGGCGGCGCGGCCCCACCTCGGCCGCGCCGGCCTATGGTGTGGGCCCCCGTGCCGCCTCTTGACTTGCCCTTCCGCCTACTTAAAGCCTCCGTGACGAAACCCCCGCATGCGAGAGCCACGATACGGAAAACCTTACCGAGACGCCACCGCCGCCGATCCCATCTCGGGGGATCCGGAGATCGCCTCCGGCACCCTGCCGGAGAGGGGAATCATCTCCCGGAGGACTCTACACCGCCATGGTCGCCTCCGGAGTGATGAGTGAGTAGTCTACCCCTGGACTATGGGTCCATAGCAGTAGCTAGATGGTTGTCTTCTCCCCATTGTGCTATCATTGTCGGATCTTGTGAGCTGCCTATCATGATCAAGATCATCTATATGTAATTCTATATGTTGCGTTTGTTGGGATCCGATGAATAGAGAATACTTGTTATGTTGATTATCAAAGTTATGCTTATGTGTTGTTTATGATCTTGCATGCTCTCCGTTACTAGTAGATGCTCCGGCCAAGTAGATGCTTTTAACTCCAAGAGGGAGTACTTATGCTCGATAGTGGGTTCATGCCCGCATTGACACCGGGACGATGACGAGAAAGTTCTAAGGTCGTGTTGTGATGTTGCCACTAGGGATAAAACATTAGTGCTATGTTCAAGGATGTAGTCACTAGATTACATTACGCACCATACTTAATGCAATTGTCTCGTTGCTTTGCAACTTAATACCGGAGGGGGTTCGGATGATAACCTCGAAGGTGGACTTTTTAGGCATAGATGCAGTTGGATGGCGGTCTATGTACTTTGTCGTAATGCCCAATTAAATCTCACTATACTCATCATGATATGTATGTGCATTGTCATGCTCTCTTTATTTGTCAATTGCCCAACTGTAATTTGTTCACCCAACATGCTGTTCGTCTTATGGGAGAGACACCTCTAGTGAACTGTGGACCCCGGTCCAATTCTCTTTACTGAAATACAATCTACTCCAATACTTGTTTTTACTTGTTTTCTCCGCAAACAATCATCTTCCACACAATACGGTTAATCCTTTGTTACAGCAAGCCGGTGAGATTGACAACCTCACCGTTTCGTTGGGGCAAAGTACTTTGGTTGTGTTGTGCAGGTTCCACGTTGGCGCCGGAATCTCCGGTGTTGCGCCGCACTACATCCCGCCGCCATCAACCTTCAACGTGCTTCTTGGCTCCTCCCGGTTCGATAAACCTTGGTTTCTTTCGAGGGAAAACTTGCTGCTGTGCGCATCATACCTTCCTCTTGGGGTTGCCCAACGAACGTGTGAAATACACGCCATCAAGCTCTTTTCCGGCGCCGTTGCCGGGGAGATCAAGACACGCTGCAAGGGGAGTCTCCACTTCTCAATCTCTTTACTTTGTTTTTGTCTTGCTTTAGTTTTATTTACTACTTTGTTTGCTGCACTAAATCAAAATACAAAAAAAATTAGTTGCTAGTTTTACTTTATTTGCTATCTTGTTTGCTATATTGAAAACACAAAAAAATTAGTTATTAGCATTTACTTTACTTATTTCATCATGTTTCCTTTTAATTTTACCACAAAGAACATACCGGTAGGACGTGGGTCTATAGTTGGGAGAAATAATATAGAAGAATTCTTCAACCATGTTAGTACCATTGAAAATTTTGAAGATAGACACTTGGTAGACCTTGCGCCTACTTATGAAATTGCTGCTGCGCATTTAGTTCGCTTGTTGGAAACCAAATTTGTTAATCTCAATCCTATAATCCAACACATGTTTTTCACACTTGGTGATATGGAAGAAGGGGAAAAGAAAGATTTTGTTTTAGAAACCCTTCTTAGAGAATTTGGTGGTCTAGCAAGAGAAGCTAGAAAGGTCTTTGCTAAATTTAATATGCTTGGTTCTCCTACTAATTTTGTTAGTCTCCTTGAAAAGATGGATATGGATAGAATAAGATACACTAATAATATTGATGATGGTGGGGAGATCAAAGCACCAATACCATGCAAGCTCCTAGCTATGAATGATGCACTAGAAAATAATTATGCTTGGCTTGTTCCTGAAAATTTGTTTGATGAGAGTAGCACGCCTAAGACTAATGAAAAGGGAGATGATAAAACTTATGTATCTAATATAATATGCCTGGTTGAGAAGAGCCCACACCCCGCTGCAGAAGTACCACCCTTTGATAATACTTGATACACACTTTCTGCGCCTAGCTGAAAGGCGTTAAAGAAAAGCGCTTATGGGAGACAACCCATGTTTTTACCTACAGTACTTTGTTTTTATTTTGTGTCTTGGAAGTTGTTTACTACTGTAGCAACCTCTCCTTATCTTAGTTTTGAGTTTTGTTGTGCCAAGTTAAGCCGTTGATAGAAAAGTAAGTACTAAATTTGGATTACTGCGCAGTTCCAGATTTCTTTGCTGTCACGAATCTGGGTCCACCTCCCTGTAGGTAGCTCAGAAAATTACGCCAATTTACGAGCATGATCCTCAGATATGTACGCAACTTTCATGCAATTTGAGCATTTTCGTTTGAGCAAGTCTGGTGCCATTTTAAAATTCGTCAATACGAACTGTTCTGTTTTGACAGATTCTGCCTTTTATTTCGCATTGCCTCTTTCGCTATGTTGGATGAATTTCTTTGATCCACTAATGTCCAGTAGCATTATGCAATGTCCAGAAGTGCTAAGAATGATTGTGTCACCTCTGAATATGTCAATTTATATTGTGCACTAACCCTCTAATGAGTTGTTTCGAGTTTGGTGTGGAGGAAGTTTTCAAGGATCAAGAGAGGAGTATGATGCAACATGATCAAGGAGAGTGAAAGCTCTAAGCTTGGGGATGCACCCGGTGGTTCACCCCTGCATATATCAAGAAGACTCAAGCGTCTAAGCTTGGGGATGCCCAAGGCATCCCCTTCTTCATCGACAAATTATCAGGTTCCTCCTCTGAAACTATATTTTTATTCCATCACATCTTATGGGCTTTTTCTTGGAGCGTCGGTTTGTTTTTGTTTTTGTTTTGTTTGAATAAAATGGATCCTAGCATTCACTTTATGGGAGAGATACACGCTCCGCTGTAGCATATGGACAAGTATGTCCTTGGTTTCTACTCATAGTATTCATGGCGAAGTTTCTCCTTCGTTAAATTGTTATATGGTTGGAATTGGAAAATGATACATGTAGTAATTGCTATAAATGTCTTGGGTAATGTGATACTTAGCAATTGTTGTGCTCATGTTTAAGCTCTTGCATCATATGCTTTGCACCCATTAATGAAGAAATACATAGAGCATGCTAAAATTTGGTTTGCATATTTGGTTTCTCTGAGGTCTAGATAATTTCTAGTATTGAGTTTGAACAACAAGGAAGACGGTGTAGAGTCTTATAATGTTTTCAATATGTCTTTTATGTGAGTTTTGCTGCACCGGTTCATCCTTGTGTTTGTTTCAAATAAGCGTTGCTAGCCTAAACCTTGTATCGAGAGGGAATACTTCTCATGCATCCAAAATACTTGAGCCAACCACTATGCCATTTGTGTCCACCATACCTACCTATACGACATGGTATTTTCCCGCCATTCCAAAGTAAATTGCTTGAGTGCTACCTTTAAAATTCCATCATTCACCTTTGCAATATATAGCTCATGGGACAAATAGCTTAAAAACTATTGTGGTATTGAATATGTAATTATGCACTTTATCTCTTATTAAGTTGCTTGTTGTGCGATAACCATGTTTATCGGGGAACGCCATCAACTCATTGTTGAATTTCATGTGAGTTGCTATGCATGTTCGTCTTGTCCGAAGTAAGGGCGATCTACACCGAGTTGAATGGTTTGAGCATGCATATTGTGAGAGAAGAACATTGGGCCGCTAACTAAAGCCATGATTCATGGTGGAAGTTTCAGTTTTGGACAAATATCCTCAAATCTCTAATGAGAAAAGAATTAATTGTTGTCAAATGCTTAAAGCATTAAAAGAGGAGTCCATTATCTCGTTGTCTATGTTGTCCCGGTATGGATGTCTAAGTTGAGAATAATCAAAAGCGAGAAATCCAAATGCGAGCTTTCTCCTTAGACCTTTGTACAGGCGGCATAGAGGTACCCCTTTGTGAAACTTGGTTAAAGCATATGTATTGCGGTGATAATCCAGGTAGTCCAAGCTAATTAGGACAAGGTGCGGGCACTATTGGTACACTATGCATGAGGCTTGCAACTTATAAGATATAATTTACATGATGCATATGCTTTATTACTACCGTTGACAAAATTGTTTCATGTTTTCAAAATCAAAGCTCTAGCACAAATATAGCAATCGATGCTTTTCCTCTATGAGGACCTTTCTTTTACTTTCAATGTTGAGTCAGTTCACCTATTTCTCTCCACCTCAAGAGGCAAACACTTGTGTGAACTGTGCATTGATTCCTACATACTTGCTTATTGCACTTATTATATTACTCTATGTTGACAATATCCATGAGATATACATGTTACAAGTTGAAAGCAACCGCTGAAACTTAATCTTCTTTTGTGTTGCTTCAATACCTTTACTTTGAATTATTGCTTTATGAGTTAACTCTTATGCAAGACTTATTGATGCTTGTCTTGAAGTGCTATTCATGAAAAGTCTTTGCTTTATGATTCACTTGTTTACTCATGTCATACACATTGTTTTGATCGCTGCATTCACTACATATGCTTTACAAATAGTATGATCAAGATTATGATGGCATGTCACTCCGTAAATTATCTGTGTTATCGTTTTACCCGCTCGGGACGAGCAGAACTAAGCTTGGGGATGCCGATACGTCTCCGACGTATCGATAATTTCTTGTGTTCCATGCCACATTATTGATGTTATCTACATGTTTTATGCACACTTTATGTCATATTCGTGCATTTTCCGGAACTAACCTATTAACAAGATGCCGAAGTGCCGCTGTCGTTTTCTCGCTGTTTTTGG
Source organism: Lolium rigidum (assembly GCF_022539505.1). Taxonomy (NCBI): domain Eukaryota; kingdom Viridiplantae; phylum Streptophyta; class Magnoliopsida; order Poales; family Poaceae; genus Lolium; species Lolium rigidum. The sequence continues at coordinate 241,356,189 of NC_061513.1, forward strand.
TTTCAGAAATCCTAGTAAAGAAATATTCTCGGAATTGGACGAAATAAAAGCCCGGAGGCCTATTTTCTCACGAAGCTTCCGAAGACCGAAGACGAGACGAAGAGGGGCCACGGGGTGGCCAAACCCTAGGGCGGCGCGGCCCCACCCCTGGCCGCGCCGGCCTATGGTGTGGGCCCCCGTGCCGCCTCTTGACTTGCCCTTCCGCCTACTTAAAGCCTCCGTGACGAAACCCCCAGTACCGAGAGCCACGATACGGAAAACCTTACTGAGACGCCGCCGCCGCCGATCCCATCTCGGGGGATCCCGGAGATCGCCTCCGGCACCCTGCCGGAGAGGGGAATCATCTCCCGGAGGACTCTACACCGCCATGGTCGCCTCCGGAGTGATGAGTGAGTAGTTTACCCCCGGACTATGGGTCCATAGCAGTAGCTAGATGGTTGTCTTCTCCCCATTGTGCTATCATTGTCGGATCTTGTGAGCTGCCTATCATGATCAAGATCATCTATATGTAATTCTATATGTTGCGTTTGTTGGGATCCGATGAATAGAGAATACTTGTTATGTTGATTATCAAAGTTATGCTTATGTGTTGTTTATGATCTTTCATGCTCTCCGTTACTAGTAGATGCTCTGGCCAAGTAGATGCTTTTAACTCCAAGAGGGAGTACTTATGCTCGATAGTGGGTTCATGCCCGCATTGACACCGGGACAATGGATGTAAAGTTCTAAGGTTGTGTTGTGCTGTTGCCACTAGGGATAAAACATTAGTGCTATGTTCAAGGATGTAGTCACTGAGTTACATTACGCACCATACTTAATGCAATTGTCTCGTTGCTTTGCAACTTAATACTCGGAGGGGGTTCGGATGATAACCCGAAGGTGGACTTTTTAGGCATAGATGCAGTTGGATGGCGGTCTATGTACTTTGTCGTAATGCCCAATTAAATCTCACTATACTCATCATGATATGTATGTGCATTGTCATGCTCTCTTTATTTGTCAATTGCCCAACTGTAATTTGTTCACCCAACATGCTGTTCGTCTTATGGGAGAGACACCTCTAGTGAACTGTGGACCCCGGTCCAATTCTCTTTACCGAAATACAATCTACTCGCAATACTTGTTTTTACTGTTTTCTCTGCAAACAATCATCTTCCACACAATACGGTTAATCCTTTGTTACAGCAAGCCGGTGAGATTGACAACCTCACTATTTCGTTGGGGCAAAGTACTTTGGTTGTGTTGTGCAGGTTCCACGTTGGCGCCGGAATCTCCGGTGTTGCGCCGCACTACATCCCGCCGCCATCAACCTTCAACGTGCTTCTTGGCTCCTCCTGGTTCGATAAACCTTGGTTTCTTTCTCGAGGGAAAACTTGCTGCTGTGCGCATCATACCTTCCTCTTGGGGTTGCCCAACGAACGTGTGAAATACACGCCATCAAGCTCTTTTTCCGGCGCCGTTGCCGGGGAGATCAAGACACGCTGCAAGGGGAGTCTCCACTTCTCAATCTCTTTACTTTGTTTTTGTCTTGCTTAGTTTTATTTACTACTTTGTTTGCTGCACTAAATCAAAATACAAAAAAAATTAGTTGCTAGTTTTACTTTATTTGCTATCTTGTTTGCTATATTGAAAACACAAAAAAATTAGTTATTAGCATTTACTTTACTTATTTCATCATGTTTCCTTTTAATTTTACCACAAAGAACATACCGGTAGGACGTGGGTCTATAGTTGGGAGAAATAATATAGAAGAATTCTTCAACCATGTTAGTACCATTGAAAATTTTGAAGATAGACACTTGGTAGACCTTGCGCCTACTTATGAAATTGTTGCTGCAGCATTTAGTTCGCTTGTTGGAAACCAAATTTGTTAATCTCAATCCTATAATCCAACACATGTTTTTCACACTTGGTGATATGGAAGAAGGGGAAAAGAAAGATTTTGTTTTAGAAACCCTTCTTAGAGAATTTGGTGGTCTAGCAAGAGAAGCTAGAAAGGTCTTTGCTAAATTTAATATGCTTGGTTCTCCTACTAATTTTGTTAGTCTCCTTGAAAAGATGGATATGGATAGAATAAGATACACTAATAATATTGATGATGGTGGGGAGATCAAAGCACCAATACCATGCAAGCTCCTAGCTATGAATGATGCACTAGAAAATAATTATGCTTGGCTTGTTCCTGAAAATTTGTTTGATGAGAGTAGCACGTGTCAACGCCCGGATTTTTAAGTCCAGATGCCTGTTATGCCATACATCGCAATCCCAGGAATATTGTTGTTGCGAGACATAACAGTTGAATATCATAAGTCATCATTCATTACATATCATAGTCGTCTTACAAATAGATCACATGATCCAATATTACAATAATAGTTGAACTATTGTTTCAACACACATCACAATTACATAGCGGAAGCGTAAAGATAAGGGACTCTCTAGTCCACGAGCCAACGCTTGACGTCGGGAGTAGTCCTAGTTGTCGTAGACGTCCCGCTGTCCATCCTCTTCATACTGCTGTTCCTCTTCATAGTCCGGCCATTTGAATAGCCGGGGACAAAGCCGTGAGTACTTCAAAGTACTCGCAAACTAATACTAATGTAAGTACTAACATTTCTAGTAAGGGGGATGCTAAGCTCTAGTTTCTTTTGCATAAAGCCAATTTTAGTTCACAAACATTTTAGTAAACAACTCTTCATGTGCTAACTAACTCAAGTGGGAACATTAGTGTCATTCCCACAACTCAATTGTGTTTCAAGTCAAAGTCGCCATTTCAAGTTCAAATCACAAGCCACCCTTCACATGTCACATTTTTGAAAAATTCTGATGAAGGAAACAGTATGGCCTTTCCAACCGTCCATAACCGTGGACGCGGCTATTCGAATAGTTCTACACTCTGCAGAGGTCGTACACTTGTGCCACAACATTTGCAATGATCCGTCAGGGTTAACTGGCCCTGATTTATCACACTCCGTGTGCGGACTACCAACCATAACCTTTCACTTACATATCCTAGTATAGGCATCTCTCCCCATGAGCTTGGCCTCCCAGTGAAGACAAACTGTCAGCCTGGGAACTGCACAGGGCTTGGGCCGGACATTCACCTCATATTCACGTCATATCACATCGTTCCATATTCCTTTGGAGGCAGCCCTTGGCATAACCCTGATGACGCTTGTTCAGAGGGAACCCATACTAAGATACATAAACTTCTAGTTAAGCCCTACCCATATCAGGTATTGTGGGGGTACTTGTAAAATTGGAATGGTATCGCATCCGAACCCAACCATCGAGTTTTGTACAGTTCACCATTTCATTCACCATTTCATTCTCCAGTCATATTCACCCTCAAAATCTTTCAATAGAATGACTCATCATTCCAAGGTTTTCAAAGTCATGTTCATTTCACATGTTCCCATCTAAAGTAGTCAATTTTATTTATTAGCACTAGCAACTAGTCATGAGGGGTGCTAACTAGCTTTCATTGCTTCTAGGCTAAATTGGATGATCTTGTTCTACTCTAGACCAAGTGAATCATGAATCAAAAGTAACTTTGATAAACCAAAAATAAGTACGGCTAGTAAAGTAAAACTGGGAAATAGGATCATAAACATAAAGTAAATGGGTAATGCCTTGCTCATGGTGAGCTTTGCACTTTGCAAGAGTATTATCTTGCAACATTATAACTTGCAATAGTCTAGCTTGCATAGGTGTTAGCTTGCCTTGGTGGTTGAGGTGGTCAAAGTGATCTTCTTCTCCTTCCTCTTCGTAGAAGACCTCCTCCTCTTGATACTCCTCGGTACTAGCGTCTAAAATACGAATACGAGGATACAATCACCAAGCTAATTCAATGGCTATCACACATATTCACACAAGCTACTCTAAGCACACAATTAATATAATTAGGGTGCATTGGTGGTGTTGCTTGAGGACAAATAATTTCCCCTCATTATATATGTAAATGATAGTTTCCATATGGTTCTTGAGAAATAATTTCCTCTCATTGAAATCTTCTTAAGATTTAATTTCTCAAACAATCACACATGAATTCATGTTGACCTAAGTCAACCATTCATCATCATCATTTGAGAAAATGATTTAAATGAGGTAGAGTACCTCATACTATTTAACAATGCTGATTATGATTTAACTTCACCAAGTATTTTATGTAAGAGTATTTGACCGAGGGTCAATACTTCATATGAAAGTATTTGGGACAAGATTTAAATGAAGTGAAGCACTTCATACAATTTAATCCTAACATGGTAGTGATTTAATGTCACCCAATAACTCAATATGAGATTATATATACCATGGTCACTACCTCATGTTGAATTACTTGAGAACAAGATTTAAATGAGAGGAATACCTCTCATATGATTTAACACATAGTTGTAACTAAGTTAACAACTACTATTGAGGTGAGTTAATATCATCAACAATTCATATGAGACATATATGACCAGAGTCTCTACCTCAGTTTGAATTGTTCATGACAAGATTTAAATGAGAGAAAAACTCCCCTATGATTTATTAATAGTTTTGGACAATATCTTTGACTAGAAATAGCCATATAGTCCTTTATTTAAACTATGGCATGATCATGCAAAGTAAGCATGGTATATTTTTGCATAAACAATTAGTACAAGTGTAATGTGACTTATAGGAGTTGGAATTAACTTAAAATCATTTGTGGTTGATTTTTAATAATTATTCTAAGGCAGAAAAGTCCCGGCCTTGTTTATTTTCCTACTTTAATTATATAATAGAACTAGGGTTCAATCCAGTGGAATTGTGTAGATAAAATCCTAAGCTTTCCAAATATATAAAATTTGTAAAATTTGGCCAAGTCAAACAGATTCTATGAATTTTCAAAGTTGGGTTCAGTATTGAATTCAAACTAAATTTATTTAACGAAATTTGAATTAAACGGGCTGGCGGGAAGCGTTATCGGGCCAGAATTGAATTAAAAGGCCCAAGCCAGCCCACCACGGTCCGCGGACGCGTGGGCTGCCCGACAGCGCGGGACCCGCCCGTCGGCCGGCTCACTAACCCCGAATCGGTACGGTGGAGGGACGACCGTTGGATTACAACGCGATCGTGCGGCGCACGATCGTCGTCTCCTCCGACGAGAGGGCTTGCCGGCGCGGCGAGGCACGGGGGTCGACGGCGAGCCGAGGCTCCGGCGAGGGTCGGCGTTGACGCGAGGCGGGGTTGTCGTCGACGGCGAGTGCGCCGGTACCGGTGGCGAGGCTCGGAGGTGGCCCGAATCGACGCCGGCGGGATGAGGTACTGGCGGGCTCCGGCGGCTAAATTGGGGAGCTCCGGTGATGAATCGAGAAGGGGAAGTGGTCGAGGAGGGTGAGAGAGAGAGTGGAGAGGCTGCTGGTGTGCTTGGATGGCTGAGGGGAGCTCGGTATTTATAGACGCGGCGAGTGTGCTGCGAGGCGCGGACGAGGTCAACGGCGAAGTCGTCGGTCCACCGCGGCGAAGGAACAAGGAATGTGCGCGGGAGGTAGGCGACGTCACGGCGGTCCTTGGGGCCTTAATGGCGCGGTACGGCGAGGCGTACGACGGTCGGGCGAGGGCGGTACTGTCGCGGCCGTGGCGGGCGCGTTCGTCCTCTCCGGCGGCCGTGGTCGCCAAGGCATGACGTCGGCGCGTCCGGCGACCTCCGCGTGGCGAGGAGGGTACCACGGCGCGCGGGCTTGGCCGGGGTACGGTGGTGTACGGCGAACGCCGCGTGGCTGTGCCGCGCGTGTCCGTGCACGACGACGTCACCATGCCGCTCGCGGCGCGCCAGGGACGTCGTGGGCGCGCGTCGTCCGGGCGTGTCGGCGTCCTCGCGACCAAGGGCTTGTACTGGCGATCTTCTGGGATTCTTGGCGAGCTCCTGGACATGGTGGTGAGGCCGATCGTGGAGGGAAAGAGAGGGGAAGGTGTCGAGGTGCGACGTGGCCGGCATGGCCATGTCCACGCCATGGCTGCTCTCTCCTGGTGGTTTCTTGGCATGGGCTTGGTGTAGGGGTGTCCTCTGGTCATGGCTAGGGCAAGTAGTGGTCAAGGAGTGGTCTGGTTTGATCAATTTCGAATTTGTGGTGATCTTGTTCTTGATAAAATGTCTCCACTTTGCTGGCTCATATATCCTGATCCAAAATGAATTTGGTATGGTGCCCTTGACAAAAGTTGTTCATCTGGTTGTGTACTTGGATGACATGCAAAGATTTGGATTGGTTTAGTTTAGAAAATTTGATATAGAGAGGCTCAAAGTAGTAACCAGACTATAAAAGTCAGAAATGACCATTATCATATGTGATCCTATTTTCACATTTGAATTTGGTTTAAAATAGTATAGCCTTGATTCTCCAAGTTGTAATTACTCATTAATATCATATTACAATTATTGGTGAAGATCAAATGGGTCTAGGGTTAAATTTACAAAAATGACATAGGGCCATATGTGAGGGTTTTGGGATTTTCTAGCTTTTATTCTTTTATTCTTCTTGGCTTCACTTTGACAAGAGTGAGGTTTATTTGGTGTTCTATTGAGTTGGGTGAAAGGTTCACACCATTTTGAGGCAAAGGGGGTGTCTAGGTCAAGATTTGCAAAATTAGCTAAATGTGTATGTGAGTGAAAATGGAATTTTCTCACTATTTGATTTCTCTCCATTTGATTTGACTTTTCTTGACTCTAATGTGATTCTTATTAGTTTAGAAACATTTTCAAACCATTGAAACTATTTCAAATGGTCTTGTTCAAAGATTTGCAAAAATGGCCATAACACATAAGAGGTGATGTGTCAAATTTCATTAAACTTGTAAATTGTTCCCATTGCTTTACTTGGGCATGGGTTAGGGTCAATTTAGTGTTATATTAGGTTGAGAGATGGTTTCACACCATTTGGGTAAGGTACAAGTGCATATAACAAGAATTGGTGAAAATGGCTATGTGTCACATATGCCTCTATGCATATGTGGCATTTGATTTTTAATTTGACTAGGCTTGACCCAATTGATGTTGTTGAGTGTTGAAATTGTATATAGGAGTGATCCAACCATTCACTACAAGTCTTAGGGTCAAGATCCTCAATTTCACAAATTTGATATTTTGCTCTCATATGCCTCTATGGCATTATTACTTTCTTTTCAAAATCTTTTGTTTCACTTTGGATTGTGTTTGAGAAGTACTAGATAAGGTTTGTGAAGGTTTTCCAATCCTCTAAATAAAGTTGGAAAGGCCTAGGGTAAAGTTTTACAAAAATAGCCATAGGCACATATGCCTCTATGCATATGTTTGATTTTATTTTGTTTCACACTTGAATTGGTTGGTAAGTGCTTTGTTGAGTGTGTTGAGGTATTTCCATTCATCTACTCAAGGTAGACAAGGCAAAGCTCATCATTTTCAACAAGTATCCATAGGCTTGCATATGCCTTTTTCTTAAATAAGATCTTTCCTTTTTATTTTATTTCTCAAAGATTGATGACACAATGGATGAGGTTTAGGTCTTAGTGGGGTTTACCATGGTTCATCACTATTTAGAGAAGAAAGAATGGTAGAGTTCAAAAATTAGAGCTATAGGCCCACATATGTCTTTTTCTTTTATCTTGGTTTCTCAAAATAGATCCAAATGATTTTTGAGAAGGTTAGGGTTTAGGGTTTTTCTTATTTGATTTCTTTCTCTTTTATTTTATTTGGTTGCTGATCTTCACTTGATCACTTTAGGGTTTTAGGGTTTATCACATAGCAAAATAACACACATCATGACAAAACACAATTATTATGTATGAGCACTAGACATAGTACTCTATGTAAGAAAAGTTTTTGTTGGTTCTCATTTTTGGAAAAAGGAAATTCATTTTCTCTTTGCTTTAAAATTTGGGATGTTACAAACCCTTCCCCCTTAAACAAATCTCGTCCCGAGATTTTAAGAAAAGTTAAGTTCCTAAGAGAGATTGGGCGATATGATTTTAGCAGGGAACATACTTGGCATGGCTTGGGGTGCTTCTTGGTCTTCTGCGGCAGTCATGTTGTAGAGGCGGCCGTTGTTGTTATTCGGGTTCCTTCTTGCGGCAAAGCGGCGTTGGTTCTGAGCAGGTGCAGCGGGGTTGCCGGCAATCTTGGCGAGTCTCTTGGGGCACTCGTTGGAATAGTGTCCCACAATTCCACATTCATAACAAGTTATGGTTGACTTGTCCTTGGGGTTGATGGGGATGGCATTACTTCCAGTCTTTGGGGCAGTGTTGTTGTTGTTGTTGTTGCTGTTGTTGTTGTTGGTGCGATTGTGGTTGTTGTTGCCTCCGGGCTTCGGGGTCCTCCGTGGTTGTTGGTGTATTTTGGGCGGTAGTTCCGTGCGGGGGCTTGTTGTACTTTGGAGTATATCCTCCGGATGAGTTGTTGCGGTACTTCTGGGTATTGCTGGACCCATGCTGATTCATCATCCGGCGCTTGCGATTCTCATTGGCTTGGTGAAGCTTCCCTTCCATCTGAATGGCGGAGTCCACCAGAGCTTCTAGGTCAGCAAAGGGAATGTTGACCAGTACGGTCTGCATCTCATCATGTAGTCCGTTCAGAAATCTCTCCTTCCGCTTCTCATTGGTGTCGGTCTCATCCGGAGCGTACCTTGACAGAGTGAGGAATCTGTCGCGGTATTCTACCACGGACATTCTACCTTGCTTGAGTTCGCGGAACTCGTCTCTCATCATCTTGATCAGTCCTTGGGGCACATGGTACTTGCTAAACTTCAGCTTGAAGTCTTCCCAGGTCATCATCTGTCCAGCATTCATTGCGCGGGCGCTGGTCCACCAGGCTCGTGCAGGTCCCGACAGATAGTGGGTGGCGAAGAGTACTTTCTCTGTGGCTTCAACTTGCGCAACTTCGAGGTTGTTCTCCATTGTCTGGAGCCGCTCATCGGCATCGAGGGGCTCTTCGGTCTTGCTGAAAATAGGTGGGTTGGTGTTTTGAAAGTTTTTCAGCTTTGACCCGGGGTGGTCGTGGTTTCCATGGCCATTGTTGTTCGAGCAATCAGCTGCGGTGCAGCAATGTTGGCCTGGCGTTCAGCTCTCTCGGCTTCGCGGTCGGCCATCATCATCTCTAGCATCCGCATCATGGCGTCTTGGTTGGCGCTGCGGGTTGGTGGGGCCATCCGAAGATTGAGGTAGATGATAAGATAAGAGGGAATTTTCTATGGTTTGTTTGAGTTAAAGTTCAAAAAGTTTCAAAGGTTCAAAACTTGAAAACTTGAGTAGTGTTGAAGGGGTAATACCAACAACACTTTTTCATTCATACCAAACATCACACAGTACAAATCTAACACACCGTTGGTTTGAAGAACCATTCATTCGCTCTACGATACAAGGGGATCCTGATACAACTCACACCTACTTAAGTGCTTGGAGTGATACTACTCTTCCGGGTGGATTCTTCGTCTTCACGGGTGATGTGCTTGGCGAGAGGCGAGGGCGTTGTCCAAATCCCCGCGGGTTTTGTACAGCTCGAAGTCCCGGTGTGCTACATAATGGTTCATCTCCATGTGTGGTGGCATGGTCATCGGTCTTCCCATGGAGTCATGTCTTGGGTAGTAGATGAAGCGAGTGTTCCGGATCGTGTTCTCATTTTGTCCGCACAGACGGGCAATGGCTTCTTGCATAGCACTGACTAGTCCTTCCTTCCGAGTGATTCCCGTTACAGAAAACCAGATGGTTTCCCATACCGGGGCTCCAAGATTTCTTCGTAGATCAGTAGAAACTTCCCACCGAGGGGGTTCTCCGGAGTGGTTGTTGAGGGATATTCCGAAGAACTCGGGATACGGGTGTCCTAGATATTCCACTAGTTGCTTCAAATCCTTTTCGAACTTTAGGTCGACTCCTTGACCAAGCTGGTAGAACTCCCATGGGTACTCCATCTATGAACAAAGAGGAGAAGTAAATTAGAGAAGTATTCCAGTGTGCAAAATTTTATGTAAGAATGGCAAGGAAAGTAGGACATGAATTCCTCCTTTTGAAAAGATCTCAAGGATAAGAGTGAGAATAAGTTTTTCGCAAATATTCACTTCTTTGGTTTTGAAACTAAGTTTTGCAGACGTCCATTCTAACTAGGGTCTCCTAAGGTCAAACAATGGCTCTGATACCAACTTGTCAACACCCGGATTTTTAAGTCCAGATGCCTGTTATGCCATACATCGCAATCCCAGGAATATTGTTGTTGCGAGACATAACGAGTTGAATATCATAAGTCATCATTCATTACATATCATATTCGTCTTACAAATAGATCACATGATCCAATATTACAATAATAGTTGAACTATTGTTTCAACACACATCACAAATACATAGCGGAAGCGTAAAGATAAGGGACTCTCTAGTCCACAGGCCAACGCTTGACGTCGGGAGTAGTCCTAGTTGTCGTAGACGTCCTGCTGTCCATCCTCTTCATACTCGCTGTTCCTCTTCATAGTCCGGCCATTTGAATAGCCAGGGACAAAGCCGTGAGTACTTCAAAGTACTCGCAAACTAATACTAATGTAAGTACTAACATTTCTAGTAAGGGGGATGCTAAGCTCTAGTTTCTTTTGCATAAAGCCAATTTTAGTTCACAAACATTTTAGTAAACAACTCTTCATGTGCTAACTAACTCAAGTGGGAACATTAGTGTCATTCCCACAACTCAATTGTGTTTCAAGTCAAAGTCGCCATTTCAAGTTCAAATCACAAGCCACCCTTCACATGTCACACTTTTGAAAAGTTCTGATGACGGAACAGTATGGCCTTTCCAACTGTCCATAACCGTGGACGCGGCTATTCGAATAGTTCTACACTCTGCAGAGGTCGTACACTTGTGCCACAACATTTGCAATGATCCGTCGGGGTTAATCGGCCCCGATTTATCACACTCCGTGTGCGGACTACCAACCATAACCTTTCACTTACATACCCTAGTATAGGCATCTCTCCCCATGAGCTTGGCCTCCCGGTGAAGACAAACTGTCGGCCTGAGAGCCGCACGAGGCTTGGGCCGGACATTCACCTCATATTCACGTCATATCACATCGTTCCATATTCCTTTGGAGGCAGCCCTTGGCATAACCCTGATGACGCTTGTTCAGAGGGAACCCATACTAAGATACATAAACTTCTAGTTAAGCCCTACCCATATCAGGTATTGTGGGGGTACTTGTAAAATTGGAATGGTATCGCATCCGAACCCAACCATCGGTTTTGTACAGTTCACCATTTCATTCACCATTTCATTCTCCAGTCATATTCACCCTCAAAATCTTTCAATAGAATGACTCATCATTCCAAGGTTTTCAAAGTCATGTTCATTTCACATGTTCCCATCTAAAGTAGTCAATTTTATTTATTAGCACTAGCAACTAGTCATGAGGGGTGCTAACTAGCTTTCATTGCTTCTAGGCTAAATTGGATGACTCTTGTTCTACTCTAGACCAAGTGAATCATGAATCAAAAGTAACTTTGATAAACCAAAAATAAGTACGGCTAGTAAAGTAAAACTGGGAAATAGGATCATAAACATAAAGTAAATGGGTAATGCCTTGCTCATGGTGAGCTTTGCACTTTGCAAGAGTATTATCTTGCAACATTATAACTTGCAATAGTCTAGCTTGCATAGGTGTTAGCTTGCCTTGGTGGTTGAGGTGGTCAAAGTGATCTTCTTCTCCTTCCTCTTCGTAGAAGACCTCCTCCTCTTGATACTCCTCGGTACTAGCGTCTAAAATACGAATACGAGGATACAATCACCAAGCTAATTCAATGGCTATCACACATATTCACACAAGCTACTCTAAGCACACAATTAATATAATTAGGGTGCATTGGTGGTGTTGCTTGAGGACAAATAATTTCCCCTCATTATATATGTAAATGATAGTTTCCATATGGTTCTTGAGAAATAATTTCCTCTCATTGAAATCTTCTTAAGATTTAATTTCTCAAACAATCACACATGAATTCATGTTGACCTAAGTCAACCATTCATCATCATCATTTGAGAAAATGATTTAAATGAGGTAGAGTACCTCATACTATTTAACACTGCTGATTATGATTTAACTTCACCAAGTATTTTATGTAAGAGTATTTGACCAGGGGTCAATACTTCATATGAAAGTATTTGGGACAAGATTTAAATGAAGTGAAGCACTTCATACAATTTAATCCTAACATGGTAGTGATTTAATGTCACCCAATAACTCAATATGAGATTATATATACCATGGTCACTACCTCATGTTGAATTACTTGAGAACAAGATTTAAATGAGAGGAATACCTCTCATATGATTTAACACATAGTTGTAACTAAGTTAACAACTACTATTGAGGTGAGTTAATATCATCAACAATTCATATGAGACATATATGACCAGAGTCTCTACCTCAGTTTGAATTGTTCATGACAAGATTTAAATGAGAGAAAAACTCCCCTATGATTTATTAATAGTTTTGGACAATATCTTTGACTAGAAATAGCCATATAGTCCTTTATTTAAACTATGGCATGATCATGCAAAGTAAGCATGGTATATTTTTGCATAAACAATTAGTACAAGTGTAATGTGACTTATAGGAGTTGGAATTAACTTAAAATCATTTGTGGTTGATTTTTAATAATTATTCTAAGGCAGTAAAAGTCCCGGCCTTGTTTATTTTCCTACTTTAATTATATAATAGAACTAGGGTTCAATCCAGTGGCATTGTGTAGATAAAATCCTAAGCTTTCCAAATATATAAAATTTGTAAAATTTGGCCAAGTCAAACAGATTCTATGAATTTTCAAAGTTGGGTTCAGTATTGAATTCAAACTAAATTTATTTAACGAAATTTGAATTAAACGGGCTGGCGGGAAGCGTTACTGGGCCAGAATTGAATTAAAAAGGCCCAAGCCAGCCCACCACGGTCCGCAGACGCGTGGGCTGCCTGACAGCGCGGGACCCGCCTGTCAGCGGCTCACTAACCCCGAATCGGTACGGGGGAGGGATGACCGTTGGATTACAACGCGATCGTGCGGCGCACGATCGTCGTCTCCTCCGACGAGAGGGCTTGCCGGCGCGGCGAGGCACGGGGGTCGACGGCGAGCTGAGGCTCCGGCGAGGGTCGGCGTTGACGCGAGGCGGGGTTGTCGTCGACGGCGAGTGCGCTGGTACCGGTGGCGAGGCTGGAGGTGGCCTGAATCGACGCCGGCGGGATGAGGTACTGGCGGGCTCCGGCGGCTAAATTGGGGAGCTCCGGTGATGAATCGAGAAGGGGAAGTGGTCGAGGAGGGTGAGAGAAGAGTGGAGAGGCTGCTGGTGTGCTTGGATGGCTGAGGGGAGCTCGGTATTTATAGGCCGGCGAGTGTGCTGCGAGGCGCGGACGAGGTCAACGGCGAAGTCGTCGGTCCACCGCGGCGAAGGAACAAGGAATGTGCGCGGGAGGTAGGCGACGTCACGGCGGTCCTTGGGGCCTTAATGGCGCGGTACGGCGAGGCGTACGACGGTCGGGCGAGGGCGGTACTCGTCGCGGCCGTGGCGGGCGCGTTCGTCCTCTCCGGCGGCCGTGGTCGCCAAGGCATGACGTCGGCGCGTCCGGCGACCTCCGCGTGGCGAGGAGGGTACCACGGCGCGCGGGCTTGGTCGGGGTACGGTGGTGTACGGCGAACGCCGCGTGGCTGTGCCGCGCGTGTCCGTGCACGACGACGTCACCATGCCGCTCGCGGCGCGCCAGGGACGTCGTGGGCGCGCGTCGTCCGGGGCGTGTCGGCGTCCTCGCGACCAAGGGCTTGTACTGGCGATCTTCTGGGATTCTTGGCGAGCTCCTGGACATGGTGGTGAGGCCGATCGTGGAGGGAAAGAGAGGGTAAGGTGTCGAGGTGCGACGTGGCCGGCATGGCCATGTCCACGCCATGGCTGCTCTCTCCTGGTGGTTTCTTGGCATGGTCTTGGTGTAGGGGTGTCCTCTGGTCATGGCTAGGGCAAGTAGTGGTCAAGGAGTGGTCTGGTTTGATCAATTTCGAATTTGTGGTGATCTTGTTCTTGATAAAATGTCTCCACTTTGCTGGCTCATATATCCTGATCCAAAATGAATTTGGTATGGTGCCCTTGACAAAAGTTGTTCATCTGGTTGTGTACTTGGATGACATGCAAAGATTTGGATTGGTTTAGTTTAGAAAATTTGATATAGAGAGGCTCAAAGTAGTAACCAGACTATAAAAGTCAGAAATGACCATTATCATATGTGATCCTATTTTCACATTTGAATTTGGTTTAAAATAGTATAGCCTTGATTCTCCAAGTTGTAATTACTCATTAATATCATATTACAATTATTTGGTGAAGATCAAATGGGTCTAGGGTTAAATTTACAAAAATGACATAGGGCCATATGTGAGGGTTTTGGGATTTTCTAGCTTTTATTCTTTTATTCTTCTTGGCTTCACTTTGACAAGAGTGAGGTTTATTTGGTGTTCTATTGAGTTGGGTGAAAGGTTCACACCATTTTGAGGCAAAGGGGGTGTCTAGGTCAAGATTTGCAAAATTAGCTAAATGTGTATGTGAGTGAAAATGGAATTTTCTCACTATTTGATTTCTCTCCATTTGATTTGACTTTTCTTGACTCTAATGTGATTCTTATTAGTTTAGAAACATTTTCAAACCATTGAAACTATTTCAAATGGTCTTGTTCAAAGATTTGCAAAAATGGCCATAACACATAAGAGGTGATGTGTCAAATTTCATTAAACTTGTAAATTGTTCCCATTGCTTTACTTGGGCATGGGTTAGGGTCAATTTAGTGTTATATTAGGTTGAGAGATGGTTTCACACCATTTGGGTAAGGTACAAGTGCATATAACAAGAATTGGTGAAAATGGCTATGTGTCACATATGCATCTATGCATATGTGGCATTTGATTTTTAATTTGACTAGGCTTGACCCAATTGATGTTGTTGAGTGTTGAAATTGTATATAGGAGTGATCCAACCATTCACTACAAGTCTTAGGGTCAAGATCCTCAATTTCACAAATTTGATATTTTGCTCTCATATGCCTCTATGGCATTATTACTTTCTTTTCAAAATCTTTTGTTTCACTTTGGATTGTGTTTGAGAAGTACTAGATAAGGTTTGTGAAGGTTTTCCAATCCTCTAAATAAAGTTGGAAAGGCCTAGGGTAAAGTTTTACAAAAATAGCCATAGGCACATATGCCTCTATGCATATGTTTGATTTTATTTTGTTTCACACTTGAATTGGTTGGTAAGTGCTTTGTTGAGTGTGTTGAGGTATTTCCATTCATCTACTCAAGGTAGACAAGGCAAAGCTCATCATTTTCAACAAGTATCCATAGGCTTGCATATGCCTTTTTCTTAAATAAGATCTTTCCTTTTTATTTTATTTCTCAAAGATTGATGACACAATGGATGAGGTTTAGGTCTTAGTGGGGTTTACCATGGTTCATCACTATTTAGAGAAGAAAGAATGGTAGAGTTCAAAAATTAGAGCTATAGGCCCACATATGTCTTTTTCTTTTATCTTGGTTTCTCAAAATAGATCCAAATGATTTTTGAGAAGGTTAGGGTTTAGGGTTTTTCTTATTTGATTTCTTTCTCTTTTATTTTATTTGGTTGCTGATCTTCACTTGATCACTTTAGGGTTTTAGGGTTTATCACATAGCAAAATAACACACATCATGACAAAACACAATTATTATGTATGAGCACTAGACATAGTACTCTATGTAAGAAAAGTTTTTGTTGGTTCTCATTTTTGGAAAAAGGAAATTCATTTTCTCTTTGCTTTAAAATTTGGGATGTTACAGCACGCCTAAGACTAATGAAAAGGGAGATGCTAAAACTTATGTATCTAATATAATATGCCTGGTTGAGAAGAGCCCACACCCCGCTGCAGAAGTACCACCCTTTAATAATACTTGATACACACTTTCTGCGCCTAGCTGAAAGGCGTTAAAGAAAAGCGCTTATGGGAGACAACCCATGTTTTTACCTACAGTACTTTGTTTTTATTTTGTGTCTTGGAAGTTGTTTACTACTGTAGCAACCTCTCCTTATCTTAGTTTTGAGTTTTGTTGTGCCAAGTTAAGCCGTTGATAGAAAAGTAAGTACTAAATTTGGATTACTGCGCAGTTCCAGATTTCTTTGCTGTCACGAATCTGGGTCCACCTCCCTGTAGGTAGCTCAGAAAATTACGCCAATTTACGAGCATGATCCTCAGATATGTACGCAAGTTTCATGCAATTTGAGAATTTTCGTTTGAGCAAGTCTGGTGCCATTTTAAAATTCGTCAATACGAACTGTTCTGTTTTGACAGATTCTGCCTTTTATTTCGCATTGCCTCTTTCGCTATGTTGGATGAATTTCTTTGATCCACTAATGTCCAGTAGCATTATGCAATGTCCAGAAGTGTTAAGAATGATTGTGTCACCTCTGAATATGTCAATTTATATTGTGCACTAACCCTCTAATGAGTTGTTTCGAGTTTGGTGTGGAGGAAGTTTTCAAGGATCAAGAGAGGAGTATGATGCAACATGATCAAGGAGAGTGAAAGCTCTAAGCTTGGGGATGCACCCGGTGGTTCACCCCTGCATATATCAAGAAGACTCGAGCGTCTAAGCTTGGGGATGCCCAAGGCATCCCCTTCTTCATCGACAAATTATCAGGTTCCTCCCCTGAAACTATATTTTTATTCCATCACATCTTATGGGCTTTTTCTTGGAGCGTCGGTTTGTTTTTGTTTTTGTTTTGTTTGAATAAAATGGATCCTAGCATTCACTTTATGGGAGAGATACACGCTCCGCTGTAGCATATGGACAAGTATGTCCTTGGTTTCTACTCATAGTATTCATGGCGAAGTTTCTCCTTCGTTAAATTGTTATATGGTTGGAATTGGAAAATGATACATGTAGTAATTGCTATAAATGTCTTGGGTAATGTGATACTTAGCAATTGTTGTGCTCATGTTTAAGCTCTTGCATCATATGCTTTGCACCCATTAATGAAGAAATACATAGAGCATGCTAAAATTTGGTTTGCATATTTGGTTTCTCCGAGGTCTAGATAATTTCTAGTATTGAGTTTGAACAACAAGGAAGACGGTGTAGAGTCTTATAATGTTTTCAATATGTCTTTTATGTGAGTTTTTCTCGCACCGGTTCATCCTTGTGTTTGTTTCAAATAAGCGTTGCTAGCCTAAACCTTGTATCGAGAGGGAATACTTCTCATGCATCCAAAATACTTGAGCCAACCACTATGCCATTTGTGTCCACCATACCTACCTATACTACATGGTATTTTCCTGCCATTCCAAAGTAAATTGCTTGAGTGCTACCTTTAAAATTCCATCATTCACCTTTGCAATATATAGCTCATGGGACAAATAGCTTAAAAACTATTGTGGTATTGAATATGTAATTATGCACTTTATCTCTTATTAAGTTGCTTGTTGTGCGATAACCATGTTTATCGGGGAACGCCATCAACTCATTGTTGAATTTCATGTGAGTTGCTATGCATGTTCGTCTTGTCCGAAGTAAGGGCGATCTACACCGAGTTGAATGGTTTGAGCATGCATATTGTGAGAGAAGAACATTGGGCCGCTAACTAAAGCCATGATTCATGGTGGAAGTTTCAGTTTTGGACAAATATCCTCAAATCTCTAATGAGAAAAGAATTAATTGTTGTCAAATGCTTAAAGCATTAAAAGAGGAGTCCATTATCTGTTGTCTATGTTGTCCCGGTATGGATGTCTAAGTTGAGAATAATCAAAAGCGAGAAATCCAAATGCGAGCTTTCTCCTTAGACCTTTGTACAGGCGGCATAGAGGTACCCCTTTGTGAAACTTGGTTAAAGCATATGTATTGCGGTGATAATCCAGGTAGTCCAAGCTAATTAGGACAAGGTGCGGGCACTATTGGTACACTATGCATGAGGCTTGCAACTTATAAGATATAATTTACATGATGCATATGCTTTATTACTACCGTTGACAAAATTGTTTCATGTTTTCAAAATCAAAGCTCTAGCACAAATATAGCAATCGATGCTTTTCCTCTATGAGGACCTTTCTTTTACTTTCAATGTTGAGTCAGTTCACCTATTTCTCTCCACCTCAAGAGGCAAACACTTGTGTGAACTGTGCATTGATTCCTACATACTTGCTTATTGCACTTATTATATTACTCTATGTTGACAATATCCATGAGATATACATGTTACAAGTTGAAAGCAACCGCTAAAACTTAATCTTCTTTTGTGTTGCTTCAATACCTTTACTTTGAATTATTGCTTTATGAGTTAACTCTTATGCAAGACTTATTGATGCTTGTCTTGAAGTGCTATTCATGAAAAGTCTTTGCTTTATGATTCACTTGTTTACTCATGTCATACACATTGTTTTGATCGCTGCATTCACTACATATGCTTTACAAATAGTATGATCAAGATTATGATGGCATGTCACTCCAGTAAATTATCTCGTGTTATCGTTTTACTCGCTTCGGGACGAGCAGAACTAAGCTTGGGGATGCTGATACGTCTCCGACGTATCGATAATTTCTTGTGTTCCATGCCACATTATTGATGTTATCTACATGTTTTATGCACACTTTATGTCATATTCGTGCATTTTCCGGAACTAACCTATTAACAAGATGCCGAAGTGCCGATTCTTGTTTTCTGCTGTTTTTGGTTTCGAAATCCTAGTAAAGAAATATTCTCGGAATTGGACGAAATAAAAGCCCGGGGGCCTATTTTCTCACGAAGCTTCCGGAAGACCGAAGACGAGACGAAGAGGGGCCACGGGGTGGCCAAACCCTAGGGCGGCGCGGCCCCACCCCCGGCCGCGCCGGCCTATGGTGTGGGCCCCCGTGCCGCCTCTTGACTTTCCCTTCCGCCTACTTAAAGCCTCCGTGACGAAACCCCCGGCACCGAGAGCCACGATACGGAAAACCTTACTGAGACGCCGCCGCCGCCGATCCCATCTCGGGGGATCCAGGAGATCGCCTCCGGCACCCTGCCGGAGAGGGGAATCATCTCCCGGAGGACTCTACACCGCCATGGTCGCCTCCGGAGTGATGAGTGAGTAGTCTACCCCTGGACTATGGGTCCATAGCAGTAGCTAGATGGTTGTCTTCTCCCCATTGTGCTATCATTGTCGGATCTTGTGAGCTGCCTATCATGATCAAGATCATCTATATGTAATTCTATATGTTGCGTTTGTTGGGATCCGATGAATAGAGAATACTTGTTATGTTGATTATCAAAGTTATGCTTATGTGTTGTTTATGATCTTTCATGCTCTCCGTTACTAGTAGATGCTCTGGCCAAGTAGATGCTTTTAACTCCAAGAGGGAGTACTTATGCTCGATAGTGGGTTCATGCCTCGCATTGACACTCGGGACGATGATGAGAAAGTTCTAAGGTTGTGTTGTGCTCGTTGCCACTAGGGATAAAACATTAGTGCTATGTTCAAGGATGTAGTCACTAGTTACATTACGCACCATACTTAATGCAATTGTCTCGTTGCTTTGCAACTTAATACCGGAGGGGGTTCGGATGATAACTCCGAAGGTGGACTTTTTAGGCATAGATGCGGTTGGATGGCGGTCTATGTACTTTGTCGTAATGCCCAATTAAATCTCACTATACTCATCATGATATGTATGTGCATTGTCATGCTCTCTTTATTTGTCAATTGCCCAACTGTAATTTGTTCACCCAACATGCTGTTCGTCTTATGGGAGAGACACCTCTAGTGAACTGTGGACCCCGGTCCAATTCTCTTTATCGAAATACAATCTATCGCAATACTTGTTTTTACTGTTTTCTCTGCAAACAATCATCTTCCACACAATACGGTTAATCCTTTGTTACAGCAAGCCGGTGAGATTGACAACCTCACTCGTTTCGTTGGGGCAAAGTACTTTGGTTGTGTTGTGCAGGTTCCACGTTGGCGCCGGAATCTCCGGTGTTGCGCCGCACTACATCCCGCCGCCATCAACCTTCAACGTGCTTCTTGGCTCCTCCTGGTTCGATAAACCTTGGTTTCTTTCTGAGGGAAAACTTGTTGTTGTGCGCATCATACCTTCCTCTTGGGGTTGCCCAACGAACGTGTGAAATACACGCCATCACACTCGGCCTTGAACATAAGAACTAGTACAATCTCACAATTTTTTTTATCATTATCCTTTGCGAGATTTAGCGGATGCGCCAAATTCAGAGAAATATCATGATCATGGTAACACAATTTTCAATGTAATGATGATTTGATGTTGCACTCGACCTTGAACATAAGTACTAGTACGGTCTCATAAATTTGTATCATTATACTTTGCAAGTTTTAGCGGATGCGCCCATTTTCAGAGGTAGATCATGATCATGGTAACAAATTTTCAACGTGATGATGATTTGATGTTGCACTCGGCCTAGAAGAGAAGTACTAGTACGGTCTCACAATTCTTTTTATCATTACACTTTGCAAGATCTAGCGGATACACTAATTTCAGAGATAGATTATGATCACGGTAGTGACCGATATTCAAGGTGATGATGATTTGATTTTGCACTCGGCCTTGAACAGAGGTACTAGTACGGTCTCACAATTTTTTATCATTATAGTTGGACCTTAGCCAAATTCAAAATCTCATAGCGGCAAAACTTCCCGCCCACAAAATACAAAAATTTCACACGCTTCCAAATTCCCATTCTACCCATGTGGAGATGACAGCAAAGTCGGTTGGTGGGGGGGGTACGCCCATCATTTTTTGGATCACCACCTCCCTAGCCCGGAAACCCTCCCAAAAAAAATTCATTTCCCTCAGACCACCCACCGGAACTTCCCAAGTTCCTCTCTCCCACCTCCACGACCACCGCACCGGAACATCCCCGCCGGACTTCCTTGGCCTACCCGAGGCCTCGCAATCCTCGTCATCCGGCTGCCTGCCGGAGCCGCTTCATCGACGCCGTCATCAACCGGACCGGATCATCCCCGCCGAACCTCGAAACCATATGCTCATCCAGCATTCTACCGCAGTCACTTCAGCTGCGGTATCGTCCACCCCACCAGAGCCGCTTCGCCGGATCCGTCATCCACCGCATCGGATCTTGCTCACCGACACCGCTGTGCATGAACCGGATCTGCTTCACCGGCGTCGTGCATGATCTAAACTCTTCTACTGTCGCTTTTCTATTGCTTGCCTGCAAGTTCTTGTTTAATCTTGCGGGAACCTGTTTGTGATAACGACGCGCCATTACGTTTTTGTAGATGAGATGAGTAACCATGAAGTGTAATGGCCGTCTCTCCAACCCCAAGTAGCACAAGTAGCGTACTTCATCACCAGATCTATCAACCCCAGGAGGATCTGCTGTGACTCCCACAGAGTGCTTCTCCTAATGTAAGTCCCTTGTTTTAGTGCCATGTTCTGGGTTCAGATGCTTGTTTGTCTGAAGCTCTTTTATTTCATTCCTAGATATGACCGTAACACCTTGCTATTTTCTAGTTCATTGCTAACTTTAAGCGATTGAACATTTTGGTTTGCATTCCCTGCTCTGAAGATGTAGCCATCATAACTTCTATCTTGCTCAGTCGTTGTTACAAAAATTATAGGTCTGCTACTATTTTGTTCATGCCAATCTTGTTCTCCATGAACATGTTGGTTTGCATTCCCCGTACTACAGGTGATGCCATTGTTATTTCTATCTACTTCGTCGTAAGCTAACAAAGCAACCGCTCGCTATTAGTTCCCGCATCCTATCGCTCTCGCCATCCTGCTAGTACAAATTTATTTGAACTCGTCACAGCAGCTACTTCCATCATAATTTTGTCTGCCATCTGATTCTTCAAAAGCTGCAATATTAACTTGTTTCTCTTAATTGGCATGGCGCTCACATATAGAATGGTGAACATATTGGTGTGCATTCCCTCTTCTACAAGTTCACAGGTGATCCCACTACATTCCGTTTCTGGTCCATCCTAAGCCGTAGCATTAACTATCCTCTATGTGTTGCTCATTACAACTTTATACCCCGAAACAAATTGATTTGTTTCCCTTATCTACAAGTTTATGAGTGATGCCATTATAACTCCTATCTGTTTTATTCCTAGCTATTATAGTAACATCCTGCTATTATTTAGTTCATGGCCAATTTTAAGTAATTGCACATGTTGGTTCGCATTCCCTGCTCTATAGCTTTTGGCATCGTCACTTCTATATTTGGTTTACATTCCATGCTGTGTAGATCTAGCCATCATAACTTTATCTTGCTCAGTCATTGTTACAAAACTTATGGCCTGCTACTATGTTGTTTGTGCCAATTTTTTACTCCATGAACATGTTGGCTTGCATTCCCTGTCCTACAGGTGATGCCATTGTTTTGTATCTAGTTCATTCTAAGCTAACAAAGTAAGGACTTAGTTTGGCATGCTATCACTCTGCTATCTAGCCTGTAGTACAAATAAACTTGTCATACTACTAGATAATAATTTTGCGTGCCATCTTGTTCTTCAAAAGCTGCATTATTGACTTGTTTCTCTCGACTTGGCATGACGCTCACATATGGAATGCTGAACATATTGGTTTGCATTCCCTCTTATACAAGTTCACGAGTGATCCCACTATATTCTGTATCTGGTCTATCCTAATCTCAAGCATTAACTATCCTCTATGTGTTGCTCATTACAAGTTTATATCCCGAAACATCTTGATTTGCATCCCCTTCACTATAAGTTCAGGAGTATTATTTAGTTCACGGCCAATATGAAGTAATTGCACTTGGCACATGTTGGTTCACATTCCCTCCTCTTTAGCTTTTGCCATTGTAACTTCTATTTTTGGTTTACATTCCCTGCTCTGTAGATGTAGCCATCATAACTTCATCTTGCTCAATCGTTGTTACAAAATTTATAGCCCTGCTACTATGTTGTTCATGCCAATTTTGTACTCCCCGAACATGTTGGTTTGCATGGGACTCGACAAGTAGTAAGTCTGCTGTTTCATTCTAACATGCTCTGTTATATTGGCTGTTGGTATGTGGCATGCACTCTTTGTTTGCTTATTGTGCGCATTACAATGATCTTGTTATAACAACGAAATGATGAGTTCCAAATTCTTTGGCAAACAATATTGTAGTGTCTTTACCTTTCCATTGTTGATGTCTTAACTTGTAATGTCTTTGTTTCAGATATAGGTGCTGCATGGACAACTTAAAAGATTGCCGGATCGCTTCATTGTATTGCTAGGTTTAATTACCATTCAATTTCTCTGGGTTCTGTAATATTTTTTCAAAGCCTTGCAGCTGATGTAATATTTAGTTAGTTTTTATAGTTCTTTCGCGCATTTTTTTCTTTGGTGCTTGTGGTAAGTGAGGCTATCCGACAGAAATCATGTGTTGCGTAAATATTCTCAGTATCTAAATCACAAATTCCCATCCCTTAAACGGCCCAATTAAGCGAAATCTCATATGTGCCGGCCTGCAAAATCCTAAAGCGCCTATTATGCCGGCATATAAACACCAACTAAACGGGCTGGCCCACTTGCTTTCAGGTGGACCCCACCCACTACTGGGCCGGCCCTGTAACAGAAAAGTTGGCCCACAAGCTTATTGGGCCGGCCCGCTAACTCGTCGGGCCAGCCCACTCGATTTACCGTGGACCCCACATACTAATTGGGCCGGCCCGTTAGCACGATAGTGGACCCACAAGCTTATTGGGCCGGCCCACTAACTTGTTGGGCCCGCCCAATTGCTTTTCTGGTGGACCCCACATACTAAATGGGCCGGCCCTTTAACAGGAAAGTGGGACCCACCTGTGATTTTGGCCCGGCCCACTAGCTTGTTGGGCCGGCCCACTTGATATATAGTGGACCCCACAAACTAAATGGGCCGGCCCTCTAACAGGAATGTGGGACCCACCTATGTTTTTGGCCCGGCCCACTATCTTGGTGGGCTGGCCCACCTGCTAAATGGTGGACCCCACATACTAAATGGGCCGGCCCTTTAACAGGAATGTGGGACCCACCTGTGTTTTGGCCCGGCCCACTTTCTTGTTGGGCCAGCCCACTTGTTAAATGGTGGACCCCACATACTAAATGGGCCGGCCCTTTAACAGGAATGTGGGACCCACCTGTGATTTTGGCCCGGCCCACTTTCTTGTTGGGCCGGCCCACTTGCTATATGGCGGACCCCACGTACTAAATGGGCCGTCCCTTTAATAGGAAAGTGGGACCCACCTGTGTTTTTGGCCCGGCCCACTAGCTTGTTGGGCCAGCCCATTTGATCTTTTGTGGACCCCACGTACTAAATGGGCCGGCCCGATAGCAGGGTAGTGGGACCCACATGCTAATTGGGCCGGCCCAATAACTTCTTGGGCCGGCCCACTTGCTTTAAGGTGGACCCCACTTGGTAAATCGGCTGGCCCGATAACAGGAAAGTGGGTCCCGCATGTCTTGTGGGCCGGCCCTTTTCCCTGTTTACCGGTCAAATGAGTGGTTTCGGCCCGGCCCACATGCTTAGTGGGCCGGCCCATTAAAGTTTTGACCAGTCAACCTTAGAGGTTAGGCCCGGCCCACGTAACTAATGGACCAGCCCAGCTATATAGTTGACCGGTCAAACTAAGTCAGCTGGCCCGGCCCGCAAACTTAATGGGCCGGCCGCTTAAGACGTGGCGAGCCTCGTGTGGGCCTACCATCTACCACGGGGTTTCGGCGGTTAACGCCATTAGCACCGCGATTAACGACGTCCGCCACGTATCGGCTTGCATGACGTCGGCAGTCAACGGGCTCCCGAAACACTTACGCAACGGTCCGATTTTCCGTGGCGGAAGGGCGCCCAAGCGCGACGGACCGAAAAATCTTCGTAGGACTTTGCCTGACGCAGTTTCGACAACAGAACCCATATCGTCGGGTTAGGCCCATAGGCGACGAAAAATACCCCTTAGCGGACGATTTTGGGACGTTGTCTATCAGAACTTTTCTTGTAGTGCCAGCCCCAATTAATTAACTTTCATCAATAATTCTCTTCACATGTTTTGCCCTGATTTATCAGTAAGCAACTTAATTTGCAAATAGACACTCCTCCATGCTATGTGAATGTTGGAAGGCACCCGAGGATTCGGTTAGCCATGGATTGTGTAAGCAAAAGGTTGGGAGGAGTGTCAACCATAAATAAAACTAAAGTACATGTGTAAACAAAAGAGAAGAGGGATGATCTACCTTGCTGGTAGAGATAACGTCCTTCATGGGAGCCACTCTTGAAAGTCTGGTTGATGAGGTAGTTAGAGTGCCCACTACCATTCGTTGACAACAACAAACACCTCTCAAAACATTACTTTTATGCTCTCTATATGATTTCAAAAATTAAAAAGCTCTAGCACATGATTTAATCCTTGCTTCCCTCTGCGAAGGGCCTTTCTTTTACTTTATGTTGAGTCAGTTTACCTACTTCCTTCCATCTTAGAAGCAAACACTTGTGTCAACTGTGCATTGATTCTTACATACTGATACGTCTCAAATGTATCTATAATTTCTTATGTTCCATGCTAATTTTATGATGATACTCACATGTTTTATACACATTATATGTCATATTTATGCATTTTCCGGCACTAACCTATTGACGAGATGCCGAAGAGCCGATTCTTTGTTTTCGCTGTTTTTGGTTTCAGAAATCCTACAAAGCAAATATTCTCGGAATTGGACGAAATCAACGCCCAGGGTCTTATTTTTCCACGAAGCTTCCAGAAGATCGAAAGGGAAACGAAGTGGGGCGACGAGGCGCCGCCACGCCAGGGCCGCGCGGCCAGGCTAGGGCACGCGCCACCCTGTTGTGTGGGGCCCTCGTGTCGCCCCCGACTCTGCCCTTCCGCCTACTTAAAGCCTTCGTCGCGAAACCCCCAGTACCGAGAGCCACGATACGGAAAACCTTCCAGAGACGCCACCGCCGCCAATCCCATCTCGGGGGATTCAGGAGATCGCCTCCGGAACCCTGCCGGAGAGGGGAATCATCTCCCGGAGGGCTCTTCATCGCCGTGATCGCCTACGGATCGATGTGTGAGTAGTTCACCCCTGGACTATGGGTCCATAGCAGTAGCTAGATGGTTGTCTTCTCCTCATTGTGCTATCATGTTAGATCTTGTGAGCTGCCTATCATGATCAAGATCATCTATTTGTAATGCTACATGTTGTGTTTGTTGGGATCCGATGAATATTGAATACTATGTCAAGTTGATTATCAATCTATCATATATGTTGTTTATGTTCTTGCATGCTCTCCATTGCTAGTAGAGGCTCTGGCCAAGTTGATACTTGTAACTCCAAGAGGGAGTATTTATGCTCGATAGTGGGTCCATGCCTCCATTGAATCTGGGACAGTGACAAAAAGTTCTAAGGTTGTGGATGTGCTTGTTGCCACTAGGGATAAAACATCAATGCTTTGTCTAAGGATATTTGTGTTGATTACATTACGCACCATACTTAATGCAATTGTCTCATTGTTTGCAACTTAATACCGGAAGGGGTTCGGATGATAACCTCGAAGGTGGACTTTTTAGGCATAGATGCATGCTGGATAGCGGTCTATGTACTTTGTCGTAATGCCCCGATTAAATCTCATAGTACTCATCATGATATATGTATGTGCATTGTTATGCCTTCTTTATTTGTCAATTGCCCAATCGTAATTTGTTCACCGATACGTCTCGACGTATCGATAATTTCTTATGTTCTATGCCATATTATTGATGATACCTACATGTTTTATGCACACTTTATGTCATATTCGTGCATTTTCCGGAACTAACCTATTAACAAGATGCCGAAGTGCCAGTTCCCGTTTTCTCGCTGTTTTTGGTTTCGAAATCCTAGTAACGAAATATTCTCGGAATTGGAAAAAACGAAGACCCAGGGGCCTATTTTGCCACGAACCTTCCAGAAGACCGAAGAGCATACGAAGTGGGGCCACGAGGTGGCCAAACCACATGGCGGCGCGGCCAAGGGGGGGCCCGCGCCGCCCTGTGGTGTGGGCCCCTCGTCAGCCCCCGACTCTGCCCTTCCGCCTACTTAAAGCCTTCGTCGCGAAACCCCTAATGCGAAAAACCACGATACGGAAAACCTTGCGAGACGCCGCCGCCGCCGATCCCATCTCGGGGGATTCCGGAGATCTCCTCCGGCACCCCTGCCGGAGAGGGATTCATCTCCCGGAGGACTCTACACCGCCATGGTCGCCTCCGGAGTGATGAGTGAGTAGTTCACCCCTGGACTATGGGTCCATAGCGGTAGCTAGATGGTTGTCTTCTCCTCATTGTGCTTCATTGTTGGATCTTGTGAGCTGCCTAACATGATCAAGATCATCTATCTGTAATACTCTATGTTGTGTTTGTCGGGATCCGATGGATAGAGAATACCATGTTATGTGAATTATCAAGTTATTACATATGTGTTGTTTATGATCTTGCATGCTCTCCGTTACTAGTAGAGGCTCTGGCCAAGTTTTTGCTTTTAACTCCAAGAGGGAGTATTTATGCTCGATAGTGGGTTCATGCCCGCATTGACACTGGGACAAGTGATGTAAAGTTCTAAGGTTGTGTTGTGCTTGTTGCCACTAGGGATAAAACATTGGCGCTATGTCCGAGGATGTAGTTGTTGATTACATTACGCACCATACTTAATGCAATTGTCCGTTGCTTTGCAACTTAATACTGGAAGGGGTTCGGACAATAACTCTGAAGGTGGACTTTTTAGGCATAGATGCAGTTGGATGGCGGTCTATGTACTTTGTCGTAATGCCCAATTAAATCTCACTATACTTATCATGCCATGTATGTGCATTGTTATGCCCTCTCTATTTGTCAATTGCCCGACCGTAATTTGTTCACCCAACATGCTTTTATCTTATGGGAGAGACACCTCTAGTGAACCGTGGACCCCGGTCCATTCTTTAATACTCGAAATACAAATCTGTCTGCAATGCTTGTTTTACTCGTTTTCTCTGCAAACAATCATCTTCCACACAATACGGTTAACCCTTTGTTACAGATAAGCTCGGTGAGATTGACAACCTCACCGTTTCGTTGGGGCAAAGTACTTTGGTTGTGTTGTGCGAGTTCCACGTTGGCGCCGGAATCTCTGGTGTTGCGCCGCACTACATCCCGCCGCCATCAAACTTCAACGTGCTTCTTGACTCCTACTGGTTCGATTAAACCTTGGTTTCTAACTGAGGGAAACTTGCCGCTGTGCGCATCACACCTTCCTCTTGGGGTTCCCAACGGACGTGTCAATTACACGCATCATTCACCCAACATGCTATATCTTATCGGAGAGACACCACTAGTGAACTGTGGACCCCGGTCCATTCTTTACATCTGAAATACAATCTACTGCAATTGTTCTTTACTGTTCTTTGCAAACAAACATCATCTTCCACACAATACGTTTAATCCTTTGTTTACAGCAAGCCGGTGAGATTGACAACCTCACCATTACGTTGGGGCAAAGTACTTTGATTGTGTTGTGCAGGTTCCACGTTGGCGCCGGAATCCCTGGTGTTGCGCCGCACTACACTCCATCACCAACGACCTTCACGTGTTCCCCGACTCCAACCTGGTTCGATAAACCTTGGTTTCTTACCGAGGAAACTTGCTGCTATACGCATCACACCTTCCACTTGGGGTTCCCAACGGGCGTGTGCTTTACGCGTCATCAAGCTAAATTTCTGGCGCCGTTGCCGGGGATATCAAGACACGCTGCAAGGGGAGTCTCCCACATCCAATCTCTTTACTTTGTTTTTGTCTTGCTTTACTTTATTTTATTTACTGCTTTGTTTGCTCTTATATCAAAAACACAAAAAAAATAGTTGCTAGCTTTACTTTATTTACTGTCTTGTTCTCTATATTGAAAACACACAAAAATTAGTTACTTGCATTTACTTTATTTAGTTTGCTTTATTTACTACTGCTAAAATTGGTACTGTTGAGAATACTAAGTTGTGTGACTTCACTAGCACAAATAATAATGATTTCTTATGCACACCTATTGCTCCACCTGCTACTACGACAGAATTCTTTGAAATTAAACCTGGTTTACTAAATCTTGTTATGAGAGAGCAATTTTCTCGGTGTTAGTTCCGATGATGCTGCTGCCCATCTTAATAATTTTGTTGAACTATGTGAAATGCAAAAGTATAAGGATGTAGATGGTGACATTATAAAATTAAAATTGTTTCCTTTCTCCTTAAGAGGAAGAGCTAACGATTGGTTGCTATCTTTGCCTAGAAATAGTATTGATTCGTGGACTAAATGTAAGGATGATTTTATTAGTAGATATTACCCTCCCGCAAAAATTATATCTTTGAGAAGTAGCATAATGAATTTTAAGCAATTAGATAATGAACATGTTGCTCAAGCATGGGAGAGAATGAAATCTTTGGAGAAGAATTGCCCTACCCATGGACTGACTACTTGGATGATCATCCAAACCATTTATGCAGGATTGAATTTTTCTTTGCGGAACCTATTGGATTCAGCTGCTGGAGGTACCTTTATGTCCATTACTTTGGGGGCGGCAACAAAGCTTCTTGATAATATGATGGTCAATTACTCTGAATGGCACACTGAAAGGGCTCCACAAGGTAAGAAGGTAAATTCTGTTGAAGAAACCTCCTCCTTGAGTGATAAGATTGATTCTATTATGTCTATGCTTGTGAATGGTAGATCTAATGTTGATCCTAATAATGTTCCTTTAGCTTCATTGGTTGCCCAAGAAGAACATGTTGATGTGAATTTCATTAAAAATAATAATTTCAACAACAATGCTTATAGGAATAATTCTGGTAACAACTATAGGCCATATCCTTCTGCTGATGGTAATGATTATGGTAATTCTTATGGAAATTCTTACAACAATAATAGGAATGTACCCCCTGGTCTTGAAGCCATGCTTAAAGAATTTATTAGTACACAAACTGCTTTTAACAAATCTGTTGAAGAAAAGCTTGATAAAATTGATATTCTTGCTTCTAAGGTTGATAGACTTGCCTCTGATGTTGATCTTTTAAAATTGAAAGTTATGCCTAATAAGGATAATGATAATAAAATTGTTACTACAGCAAACGCCATCCAAGTTCGAATTAATGAAAATATTAGATTGATGGCTGAATTGCATGTTAGGTGGGAAAGAGAAGAAAACGAAAAACTAGCTAAAGATAATAATGTAGCTAAAGTTTGGACTATTACCACCACTAGTAATGATAATGCTTCACATGTTGCTACACCTCCTACTATCAATGGTAAAATAATTGGTGTTGGCAATGTTTCTACTCCTAGTGCAAAGCGTGCAAAATTGCCTCGAAACTGCTAAAACTGCTTGAAACTCGTTTGTGATAAAGCTCGCTGAAATTTTTCAAAATGTTGGGGACAATGATTCCATTGCTGTAGATCATAATGGTTTAGATTTTGATGATTGTCACATCTCTGAAGTTATAAAGTTCTTACAAAAACTTGCTAAAAGTCCCAATGCTAGTGCTATAAATTTGGCCTTTACAAAACATATTACAAATGCTCTCATAAAAGCTAGAGAGGAGAAACTAAAACTTGAAACTTATATTCCTAGGAAGTTAGAAGATGGTTGGGAGCCCATCATTAAGATGAGGGTCAATGATTTTGATTGTAATGCTTTATGTGATATTGGTGCAAGTATTTCTGTTATGCCTAAGAAAATCTATGATATGCTTGACTTGCCACCATTGAAAAATTGTTATTTGGATGTTAATCTTGCTGATAATGCTATAAAGAAACCTTTGGAGAGGATTGATAATGTTCGCATTATGGTTAACAATAACCTTGTCCCCGTTGATTTTGTTGTCTTGGATATTGAATGCAATGCATCTTGTCCCATTATATTGGGAAGACCTTTTGTTCGAACTGTTGGTGCTACTGTTGATATGAAGGAAGGTAATATTAAATATCAATTTCCTCTTAAGAAAGGTATGGAACACTTCCCTAGAAAGAGAATTAAGTTACCTTATGATTCTATTATTAGAACAAATTATGATGTTGATGCTTCGTCTCTCGATAATACTTGATTCACACTTTCTGCGCCTAGCTGAAAGGCGTTAAAGAAAAGCGATTATGGGAGACAACCCATTATTTTACTTCTGCACTTTTGTTTTATATTTGAGTCTTGGAAGTTTTTACTACTGTAGCAACCTCTCCTTATCTTTATTTCATTGCATTGTTGTGCCAAGTAAAATCTTTGATAGTAAAGTCAATACTAGATTTGGATTACTGCGCAGAAACAGATTTCTTGCTGTCACGAAATTTAGCAGCCCCTTCTGTAGGTAACTCAGAAAAATCTTCCAATTTACGTGCGTGATCCTCAGATATGTACGCAACTTTCATTCAATTTGGGCATTTTCATCTGAGCAAGTTAAGTTCCCAGAAAAATTCGTCTTTACGGACTGTTCTGTTTTGACAGATTCTGCCTTTTATTTCGCATTGCCTGTTTTAATATGTTTGATGGATTTCTTTGTTCCATTAACTTTCAGTAGCTTTGTGCAATGTCCAGAAGTGTTAAGAATGATTATGTCACCTCTAAATATATGAATTTTCAATTATGCACTAACCCTCTAATGAGTTTGTTTTGAGTTTGGTGTGGAGGAAGTTTTCAAGGGTCAAGAGAGGAGGATGATATACTATGATCAAGAAGAGTGAACATTCTAAGCTTGGGGATGCACCCGTGGTTCATCCCTGCATATTTCAAGAAGACTCAAGCATCTAAGCTTGGGGATGCCCAAGGCATCCCCTTCTTCATCGACAAATTATCAGGTTCCTTCTCTTGAAACTATATTTTTATTCGGTCACATCATATGTACTTTACTTGGAGCGTCTGTTTGTTTTTGTTTTTTGTTTTTGTTTGAATAAAATCGGATCCTAGCATTCTTTGTTTGGGAGAGAGACACGCTCCGCTGTTTCGTATGAACACATATGTTCTTAGCTTTACTCTTAATGTTCATGGCGAAGGTTGAAACTGCTTCGTTCATTGTTATACGGTTGGAAACAGAAAATGCTGCATGTGGTAAATGGTATAATGTCTTGAGTAATTTGATACTTCGCAATTGTTGTGCTCATATAGATCATGTTTAAGCTCTTGCATCATGTACTTTGCACCTATTAATGAAGAACTACATAGAGCTTGTTAAAATTTGGTTTGCATGATTGGTTTCTCTAGAGTCTAGATATTTTCTGGTTAAGGTGTTTGAACAACAAGGAGACGATGTAAAGTCTTATAATACTTACAATATGTTCATATGTGAGCTTTGCTGCCCCTTTTATACTTGAGTTTGCTTCAAACAACCTTGCTAGCCTAGCCTTGTGTTGAGAGGAATTCTTCTCGTGCATCCAAATCCTTGAGCCAAAAACCATGCCATTTGTGTCCACCATACCTACCTACTACATGGTATTTCTCTGCCATTCCAAAGTACATTACTTGAGTGCTACCTTTAAAATTCTATCCTTTGCCTTTGCAATATATAGCTCATGGGAAAATAGCCTTAAAAACTAGGGATTTCTATTTTCGTGCCCCTGCTTCGTTAGTTGTACACAGTTTTCCCCAGCTCGTTAGTTTTTCCTTAGCTTTCCCCTCCCTCTAGTTTGAAACCCCTCGAAGACGCGGGTTGCCGTCAGGTTAGAGGCCTTACCGTTACCGTCAGGTCAGTTCCTCTCTGAACGTCTCGTGCTGACGGGTAGCCATCCATCTACCGCTGACGCGTGGGCCGTTTTATTTCCTTATTGTATACGCGGTGCTGCCAATGACAAATGGGGCCGCTCTATGGGGCTGCCGCAGTCAATGACCAGTGGGTCGTCTATTTATTTATAGAAAATTATATATTGCCGCTCTGTGGGGCCTCCGCAGCCAATGACCGCTGTGGCAGGTGACTATTTTCGCAGCTTAATCTAAGGTGACTATTGTGCATCTCGACGTTGACCTAGCAGTGGCGGCGAGCATAGCCGTTCTGACCATGCCGATATCGGCATCGGCATCGGCATAGTTTGGAGGATGTGGTGCTCGAATAATAGTGGAAATGCGATATTATTTTTTACATGCATAATATATAGAAAATAGCTAGATCTCTAAATCGATGCATATGAAGCTACATATATATTCTTGGTCATAATCCCCTTAGGGGATGGATGCATGGCTTCACGTCGTCGTCGCTTTCATCGTCAGTATCTTCGTTGTCTGAGTAGTAGTACCTCCTGCACATTGTTCCGTCGAACACCTTCACTGTGAGCACATCATCGCCTTCATATTTGAAGTGTACGTAGCAGCCGAAATCCACACCGTGCGCGATGGCGAATTTCTCCCAGCCCTTGTCGAGGTAAATCCGGCCTTGTCCGTCAAATAGGACCTCCATGGTCCAGAGACGAGGACCGCAGTCAGCTGCTCGCAGATACACCTTAGCTGGCTCCTGGCCGTCAAGATAGTCCGCAATTTTTTTTGGGAGTTCCTGCAAAGAGATCGAGCGCCGATCGTTTGAAATTAAAGGTTTTTAAGAACATGCCCATAATTAATCACATGCATCATATATGTGGGAACGCGTACGTACCTTCTTGACCAAAGGGTCTTCATAGACGACGATGAAGAACTCCTCTATGATCAATGGAAGTGTTGACGGTGGTGGTGGCAATGATGATGATCCACTTCCCCTTCCCCTTCCCCTTCCCCTTCCGGTCCGTGTCCGAGACGTGGAAGCCATGGCAATGGATCAAGTGTATGTGAACGAAGAAGAGAGAGGCAGAACCTATTGACACAAGGGATGACCGTGTGGGTGTTTATAAGGGAGAGATGACCGTTGTAGGGGTTTACACAATAAAATAAGGAGGAGGTGAACGTTGGTGGGGGTTTACACAATAAATTAAATAGGAGATGACCGTTGTGGGGGTTTACACAATAAATTAAGGAGGAGACGACCGTTGTGGGGGTATATATCTCAACAAAAAAGTAATGCGGACTATCTTGACGGAAATGGAACTTCGTGATATAGTTTATCATTTTACCGTGAAAAGTAATGCCTAAAAGAAATGGTAATTCGTGATAGTTTATCATTTACCGTAATGGCTACAACAAATCGTTGATGGTTTATCATTTTTTGCGTGAAAAGTAATGGCTACAAGAAATGGGTGATGGTGTATCATTTTTTGCGTGAAAAGTAATGGCTACAAGAAATGGGTGATGGTGTATCATTTTTTGCGTGAAAAGTAATGGCTACAACAAAATCGGTGATGGTTTATCGTTTTTTGCGTGAAAAGTAATGGCTACAAGAAATGGGTGATGGTGTATGATTTTTTGCGTGAAAAGTAATGGCTACAGCAAAATCGGTGATGGTTTATCGTTTTTTGCGTGAAAAGTAATGGCTACAAGAAATGGGTGATGGTGTATCATTTTTTGCGTCAAAAGTAATGGCTACAACAAAATCGGTGATGATTTATCGTTTTTTGCGTGAAAAATAATGGGTACAAGAAATGGGTGATGGTGTATCATTTTTTTGCGTGAAAAGTAATGGCTACAACAAAATCGGTGATGGTTTATCATTTTTTTGCTTGAAAAGTGCTACAACAAAATCGGTGATGGTTTATCATTTTTTTGCGTGAAAAGTAATGGCTACAACAAAATCGGTGATGGTTTATCATTTTTTGCGTAAAAAGTAATGCCTAAAAAGAGTTTATAATTTAGCTCGTGAAAAATAATGCAGAAAACCAAACTTTGCGTGAAGCTAACCGACGACAGAGAGAGAGGGTGGTGGCCCCGGCCAGAGAGAGAGAGAGATAGGGGTTATCATGTCCGTTAGATCATACGATCAACGGTCGGCGGGCACGATCCGCGTGACATGGGCTAGACCAATCAGGGCAATGTTGGGCGTCTGTGAGAGTTTGTGAAGGGAGAGGGCAAAACTGAGTAGTATCAAGAAACCAAGGGCAAGTGAGTAGTAAACAGACTAAGGGATTCAAATATGAGATTGAAAAAATGGAAAATGCGTGTTTTGTACAATGAAACCCATCTTGGCCTACCTCAAACTATTTGCAATACAAATCTACATGAGTGTGAAAATTATGGCCTCATTCAGACAAAGTATGTTTCGGGGAAAGCTGTTTTGGGTAGGGCTTATTATGGAAAACCATGCACCTTCATAGCTACTAGGTGATTTGAGAAGTGGTAATTTGTGGTGAAACTCGATTTATCTATGATTTATCTATGATTTGAGAAGTGGCAATTTGTGGTAAAGACTCAATGAGTAAGTGCCACTCTTTTTTCAGAATTTTTTGCACATTAAATAACTCGTTTAACTAGTTAATCCCATTTGTTGACTCTCTGTTGACCAGCCACTTGAGGGTAAAACTGAGTATATTGCACTAGCCAGTATTAGCACTCAAGGCGAAAACTGAGCACACAAAAAATTCTAGTATATGACTCGAGGGTATACCTGAGTATGTCTAAATTTCCAGGGTTAGACCCGAGGACGCGTGTTGCGATGCAGAAGTGGAAGACGTGCCATTGTTGACGCGTGTCGCGGTGCAGACGTGCCAATAGTGGACGCGTAGGACGCGGGTCGCATTTAGGACGCGTAAGCCCCTCCCTCCCTCCCTCTGCACACAGTCGTCTCATTCTCGCTCACGCACGAAACCACCCCTCTCACGTCCCATCAACTTCTCCAAATCGAAAAAACCCCAACCGCCGTACGCACGCTACCCTGCCGGCGATGGAGAAGAAGAATGCGCCGGCGGCCATCGCCTCCGAGCCCGTCGCCTCCGCGCCCGTCGCCTCCGAGCCCGTCGCCGCCGAGCCCGTCGCCGTCGAGCCCGTCGCTGCCGAGTGCGTCGCCGCCGAGCGCGTCACCTCCGAGGGCGGCGCATCCAAACGCGGCGCTTCCATGAACTAGGCCTCTCTCTCGGCTGATGGACCACTTCACAAGATCGGCGAATGCTTACTGGCGAACGAGGAGTAGGCCGACACCTACTCTGCTATGGGGCAAGTCTGTAGAAATTGGCGCTCAGGTTTGCCTGAGCCCGACATGCACCTGGACGAATGGATCATGCTACACCACGCCCTTCCACGCGTCGCTGAGTTCACCTTCCTCCAACTCGGCACATCACGCTACGTCACCATAGATCTATCGGAAGTTCATACAAGGTTCAAATTCCTCCATATCTACCTTTTTATTTTCATTCTTAAACATCTTAGTGCTGAATGTTATCTTCATCAATATATTTTAGATACTACTTCGTCGGCTTTTGCCGTGGCGTCATCGTGCTTGCCCAGAAGAACCCGCCGCACAAGATACGGCTTCTGAACCCACTCACAAAGAAATCGAACACTATGTTTGAGGCGCAGATGCCATCTGTTTTTTCTGAATACAGTCATTGTTATCAAATCACCGACTATGGTCTTCGTTGCCGCACATTACCCGCCGGAAATTGGTTGGGTCGATGAGAGCACTCCAACTAAGGATATAAATGAAGATTGGGGAGAAGGAAGATTTTCGATCAAGAACCTTTGTCTGCGTTGCATTACCCCGTTCAATGGTGAACCGTATGCGTAGGCTGCGGACAATTTTGAGAATGGAAGAATAGTGTGCACCAAT
The DNA here is from genome assembly GCF_022539505.1 of Lolium rigidum. Lineage (NCBI taxonomy): Eukaryota > Viridiplantae > Streptophyta > Magnoliopsida > Poales > Poaceae > Lolium > Lolium rigidum. The sequence goes on from NC_061513.1 coordinate 241,392,823, forward strand.
GTACGATTGCAGCAGCGCGCGAGCACTGTCAAGATGGAGACACTAATTTCATTTCCAGAACTTGTACGTCAGAAGTTCTACCTTGTGAAGTCGGATGGTGATCTGCTGCTTGTGTTGTTGGTCAACGTGGCTTTGGCGGGCAAACCATTGGTGTACCGTGTGGACACTCAGAGCCGCTCTCTCCATCTGGTCAGTAACATTGGCAGTAATGCCTTCTTCGTGAATTATATCCGGTGTATCTCCGTCGACACCAGAGTGTACCCGACACTTCGACCCGGCAGCATCTACTACACGGATTTGGGTTATATCGAGAGTACTCTCATGATACAAAGGCCTGGGATGAGTGGCCACTACGTGTGGATAGAATAGGATTCTACGGTATGAGAAATGAACACAGGCCATACCGTTTGGAGGATGTATTGGCCTCACACTGCAGACGGAAGGAGTTCAATGAATATTTCCTTGGGGTAATGCACGAATGGGGGGAAGAAGAAATATATGAGGAGGAATGAAGAACAAATTCATTCATCCTGGCGTATCCTAATCTTCTTGTTGTCCATACATTGCGTGCGTCTTGTATATTTTTCAGCTTAGTTTGTCGTGAACATTAACAACGTTATTGGCTGCTTTTGGCTGCTGTATGCAGTTTATGTATTATACTTAGTTTTCTGATTATGCTATTGAGAATTTATCATATACTAGCTTCTAGATTTGCTGCCATATTGGGCAAAAAACGAGGGCCAAAAGGCATAAATAACACCAGAGATTTGCTACTAGATTTGCTACTAGAATTGCTGCCATATTGAAGAAAGACAGAAATAGAAGCTTCTCTAGATTTGATACTAATTTGGTGAAAAAGACAGAGAGAGAAAGAGGGGAAAATGTGCTCTTAAAAATGCCAATTTGGGCCGAGAGAGACAAAACCCAGCTCCTGCTCACGTGCAACCAAACGCTTCTCGTCCTGTCCCACGCGGTCCCTTTCTACCTGCCCCACGCGACGCGGCCCCACACAACGTGGCCCCACAAACGACGCGGCGCAACACGTCAGCACAGAACATCCAAATAAACAGATTCCTTCCGTCTGAGCTCCTTCTGCGGGTTTCAAACATAGGGTTGGGGAAAACTGAGGAAAAACTAAGGGGCTGGGGAAAACTGAGTACAACTAACGACCCGAGGGCACGAAAATAGAAATCCCTAAAAACTATCGTGGTGAAGAATATGTACTTATGTGTCTTATTTCTTAATAAGTTGCTTGTTGAGCGGTAACCATGCTTCTGGGGACGCCATCAACTTTCACCTTTGTTGAATATCATCTGAGTTGCTATGCATGTTCGTCTTGTCTGAAGTAAGGGCGATTTTCATGATCAAATGGTTTGAGTATGCATATTGTTAGAGAAGAACATTGGGCCGCTAACTAAAGCCATGAATCATGGTGGAAGTTTCAGCTTTGGAAAATTAATCCTCAATCTCTTATGAGAATATTATCTCGTTGTTGAATGCTTATGCATTAAAGAGGAGTCCATTATCTCGTTGTCTATGTTGTCCCGGTATGGATGTCTAAGTTGAGAATAATCAAAGCGAGAAATCCAATGCGAGCTTTCTCCTTAGACCTTTGTATAGGCGGCATAGAGGTACCCCTTTGTGACACTTGGTTGAAACATATGCTATGCAATGATAATCCATGTTAATCCAAGCTAATTAGGACAAGGTGCGGGCACTATTGGTATACTATGCATGAGGCTTGCAACTTATAGGATATCTTATACATAACACATATGATTTATTACTACCGTTGACAAAATTGTTTCTATGTTTTCAAAATGAAAAGCTCAAGCACAAAAATAGTAATCCATGCTTCCTCTCGCGAAGGGCCTATCTTCTACTTTATTGTTGAGTCAGTTTACCTATTCTTTCTATCCCGAAGCAAACACTTGTATCAACTGCGTGCATTGATTCTTACATGTTTACCTATTGCACTTGTTATATTACTTTGTGTTGACAATTATCCATGAGATATATATGTTGAAGTTGAAAGCAATTGCTGAAACTTATATCTTCCTTTGTGTTGCTTCAAAGCTTTCCACTAAGAATTTATTGCTTTATGAGTAACTCTTATGCAAGTCTTATTGATGCTTGTCTTGAAAGTACTATTCATTAAAAGTCTTTGCTATATGATTCATTTGTTTACTCATTATCTTCACCATTGCTTCGAATCGCTGCATTCATCTCATATGCTTTACAATAGTATTGATCAAGATTATGATAGCATGTCACTTCAGAAATTATCCTTGTTATCGTTTACCTACTCGAGGGCGAGTAGGAACTAAGCTTGGGGATGCTTGATACGTCTCAAACGTATCTATAATTTCTTATGTTTCATGCTACTTTTATGATACTCACATGTTTTATACACATTATATGTCATATTTATGCATTTTCCGGCACTAACCTATTGACGAGATGCCGAAGAGCCAGTTGTTGTTTTCTGCTGTTTTTGGTTTCATAAATCCTACAAAGGAAATATTCCCGGAATTGGACGAAATCAACGCCCAGGGTCTTATTTTTCCACGAAGCTTCCAGAAGACCGAAAGGGGAATGAAGTGGGCGACGAGGCGCCGCCACGCCAGGGCCGCGCGGCCAGGCTAGGGCCCGCGCCGCCCTGTTGTGTGGGGCCCTCGTGTCGCCCCCGAGTCTGCCCTTCCGCCTACTTAAAGCCTTCGTCGCGAAACCCCCAGTACCGAGAGCCACGATACGGAAAACCTTCCAGAGACGCCGCCGCCGCCAATCCCATCTCGGGAGATTCAGGAGATCGCCTCCAAGCACCTCGCCGGAGAGGGGAATCATCTCCCGGAGGGCTCTTCATCGCCATGATCGCCTCCGGATCGATGTGTGAGTAGTTCACCCCTGGACTATGGGTCCATAGCAGTAGCTAGATGGTTGTCTTCTCCTCATTGTGCTATCATGTTAGATCTTTTGAGCTGCCTATCATGATCAAGATCATCTATTTGTAATGCTACATGTTGTGTTTGTTGGGATCCGATGAATATTGAATACTATGTCAAGTTGATTATCAATCTATCATATATGTTGTTTATGTTCTTGCATGCTCTCCGTTGCTAGTAGAGGCTCTGGCCAAGTTGATACTTGTAACTCCAAGAGGGAGTATTTATGCTCGATAGTGGGTTCATGCCTCCATTGAATCCGGGACGAGTGACGTAAAGTTCTAAGGTTGTGGATGTGCTGTTGCCACTAGGGATAAAACATCAATGCTTGTCTAAGGATATTTGTGTTGATTACATTACGCACCATACTTAATGCAATTGTCCGTTGTTTGCAACTTAATACCGGAAGGGGTTCGGATGATAACTCGAAGGTGGACTTTTTAGGCATAGATGCATGCTCGGATAGCGGTCTATGTACTTTGTCGTAATGCCCTGATTAAATCTCATAGTACTCATCATGATATATGTATGTGCATTGTTATGCCTTCTTTATTTGTCAATTGCCCAACTGTAATTTGTTCACCCAACATGCTATATCTTATCGGAGAGACACCACTAGTGAACTGTGGACCCCGGTCCATTCTTTACATCTGAAATACAATCTACTGCAATTGTTCTTTATTGTTCTTTGCAAACAAACATCATCTTCCACACAATACGTTTAATCCTTTGTTTACAGCAAGCCGGTGAGATTGACAACCTCACTGTTACGTTGGGGCAAAGTACTTTGATTGTGTTGTGCAGGTTCCACATTGGCGCTGGAATCCCTGGTGTTGCGCCGCACTACACTCCGTCACGAACGACCTTCACGTGTTCCTTGACTCCTACTGGTTCGATAAACCTTGGTTTCTTACTGAGGGAAACTTGCTGCTTTACGCATCACACCTTCCACTTGGGGTTCCCAACGGGCTTGTGCTTTACGCGTCATCACATACTTGCTTATTTGCATTCATCATATTACTTTGTGTTGACAATTATCCATGAGATATGCATGTTGAAAGTTGAAAGCAATTGCTGAAACTTAATCATCCTTTGTGTTGCTTCAATGCCTTTTACTTTGAATTTATTGCTTTATGAGTTAAATCTTATGCAAGACCTTTTGATGCTTGTCTTGAAAGTACTATTCATGAAAAGTTTTGCTATATGTTATCTATTTGTTAGCAAACTATAGATCGTTGCCTTGAGTCATTTCATTCATCTCATATGCTTTACAATAGTATGATCAAGATTATGTAAGTAGCATGTGACTACATAAATTATTCTTTTTATTGTTTACCTACTCGAGGGAGAGTAGGAACTAAGCTTGGGGATGCTTGATTCGTCTCCAACGTATCTATAATTTCTGATGTTCCATGCTAGTTTTATGACAATACCTACATGTTTTGCTCGCACTTTATAATGATTTCATGCATTTTCCGGAACTAACCTATTAACAAGATGTCACAGTGACAGTTCCTGTTTTCTGTTGTTTTTGGTTCCAGAAAGGCTGTTCGGGCAATATTCTCGGAATTGGACGAAACGAAGACCAAATATCTTATTTCCCCGGAAGGTTCCAGAACACCGAAGGAAAGTCGGAGGCGGGCCAGGGGGCCACCACACCACACCTGGGCGCGGGCCCAGGCCTGGCCGCGCCACCAGGTGGGGAGGGCACCCTGGTGCCCCTCCTGTGCCGCCTCTTCGCCTATATAAGCCCTTGCGACCTAAAAACACGATACCAATTGACGAAACTCCAGAAAGACTCCAGGGGCGCCGCCGCCATCGCGAAACTCCAATTCAGGGGACAGAATCTCTATCCCGGCACGCCGCCGGGACGGGGAAGTGCCCCCGGAAGCCATCTCCATCGACGCCACCGCCTCCATCATGCTCCGTGAGTAGTTCCCCCATGGACTACGGGTTCTAGATGTAGCTAGTTGGTATTCTCTCCCCCATGTACTTCAATACAATGATCTCATGAGCTGCCTTACATGATTGAGATTCATCTGATGTAATCGGTGTTGTGTTTGTTGGGATCCGATGGATTGTTACATTATGATTAGTCTATCTATAAACTTTGTGAAGTTATTGTTGCTGCAATCTTGTTGTGTTTAATGCTTGTCACTAGGGCCCGAGTGGCATGATCTTAGATTTAAGCTCTATACTTATTGCTTAGATTGTATCTACAAGTTGTTTGCACATGTCTATGTCCGGAACCCGAGGCCCTAGAGTGACAAAGAATCGGGATAACTGGAGGGGAAGGCTTAGATATGAGGATCACATGTTTTCACGGAGTGTTAATGCTTTGCTCCGGTGCTCTATTAAAAGGAGTACCTTAATTTCCAGTAGATTCCCTAGAGGCCCGGCTGCCACCGGCTGGTAGGACAAAAGATGTTATGCAAGTTTCTCATTGCGAGCACGTATGACTATATATCGAAAACATGCCTACATGATTAATAATCTTGATGATTCTGTCTTAATGCTATTTCAATCTTATCAATTTCTCAACTGTAATTTGTTCACCCAACACTTGTTATTGGAGAGTTACCACTAGTGTAGATAGTTGGGAACCCCGGTCCATCTCTCATCATCATATATTCGGTCCTATATGTCATTGGAAGTAGTATCAACTATTTTCTGGTGCCATTGCTCTCATATTACTGCTATCGCTCGTCGTGTTACTCGTTACTACCGCTCTCATATTATCGCTGCTTTCACATCACCCTGTTACTAGTACTTTTCCAGGTGCAGCTGAATTGACAACTCAGTTGTTAAGGCTTATAAGTATTCTTTACCTCCCCTTGTGTCAAATCAATAAATTTGGGTTTTACTTCCCTCGAAGACTGTTGCGATCCCCTATACTTGTGGGTCATCATGGCCCCGCAATCTCAATGATGTAGTCCTGAAAATTCTTCAAGATGAAGGATTTATACAAAAGCTAGGTTACTTTTATCTTTCATCCTGAAAATTCGTCAGAGGTGACGCTCTTCCGGTCCCTGAGGAAAATGAGCGTATAATAAAAAGGCCATGGGTAGAGCGAGGGTGAAAGACCGGGATGCTGCCTAGAGGGGGTTGAATAGGCAGTTTCAAAAACTTCTACATTGGGGGCTTCAACAAGTGTGAAATAAAACTATGTTTTACTTGTCATTTGTTAAGCACAAAGCCTATAAACTAGAGTTTATCTATGAACCCGCTACGCAAGATAAGCAACAAGGTGATAGCAATATATAGAACATCAAGCACAAAGGCTATCACAAAGTAAAGTTCATAAGGAAAGGAACTCGAGTTGAGTAGTAACCGAGGTACACAGAGAAGATGATGTATACCAAAGTTCACACCCTAGCGGGTGATACTCTCGGTTGGAGCAGTGTGGAGGAACAAGGCACTCCAAATGCCACAGTGGTGCAGCGTATTCTCCTTGAGCCTTCCCACCAAAAGGGAAATCCTCAATCTGCTAAGGGACCCTTGAGGGTAGTCATCGAACCCGTACAAGCTTGGGGTGAGCTTCACAGCTTAATTGGAGGCTCCCAAATAAACTCCACAAAGGTCACAAGCTTGAGGAAAATTCCACAATAATTGGAGACTCCCAAGTAATTTCACTAAGAAAACACGCCACAAGAGGTCACACCACCACAAAGTCCACAACACCACAAAGGCCACACCACCACGAAGGCTACCACTCCACAAAGGCTACCACGTCACAAAGGCAACAACGCCACAAAGGCCACCACACCACAAAGGCAACAACGCGACAAAGGCCCACAATCCGTCTAGGGTTCCAAGAACCCAATTAAGAGGTAATACCCACAAACTCTCATGAGACCGAATATCCGTAGAGAACTCAACCGATGCACAACATGCAAGGGCAAGAACACCACAAGATTCTCAAGTCATTCACTTACGAATTCCAACAAAGCTACTAAATCGACCGGAGGGGGGATAAGAGAGGAAGACCAAGGGGGAGGAAATCCAAAAAAGACTCCAAGATCTATATCTAGAAAGATTCCATCACAAGAAGGGGATTTTGATTGGTAGGATTGTAGATCTAGATCTCCTCTCTGTTTTCCCTCAAGGATGATACGGGGTGGCTTTTGGACACCTCCTCCTCAAGACCGACAAGCCCTCCTCGTGGACCAATGACACGAGCTCGGGCCCAAGCTATACACCAAGAGGTGAATTTGCTCCTTTCCACGTATGCATTTGATACCTCATTGGATGGCATGCTACTTCATGCAAATACCATGTGTTCAATCAGGTACATCGATCAAGACGCAAGCCATGGAGACCAAGCGAATCGAGAGGGAGCTGAAAATGGAGAAGATGGAGACCCAGCGTTCCAGCCGGAACTTCCGCCCCCTAGGATCAGAACTTCCGGCCAGATGCCTCCCAGATGTTGTCCAACGCCCAGGAAAGAGGATCCAGCCGGAACTTCCTCCCCCAAGGACCGGAACTTCCGCTCGCCGGAACTTCTGCTCAAGTTCCGCTCCAGTTCCGGAAACGCGCCAAAATGCCCCGGGATGTTACTGCAAGGAAATCGGTCATTTTCGGAACTAGGCCGGAAGTTGGCCGGAAGTACCGCCCCGACCGAAACTTCCGCCCGCGAAGACCGGAACTTCCGCCCCTGAGTCCGGAACTTCCGCATGCGCGACTTTCAGCTCAAAACTGCATGTTTCAGCATGTAACTTACCCCTTCGCCCCACCAACTATAAATAGCCTTGTTGGCTCAGATCTGGGATTCAGACTTGATGTGAGATTAAACATGAGCTTTTCTCCTCCCTATGGGAAACCCTTCTAGATCCAAATCTATGAAGTTACCAAGACTCTTCTAAGGAATTGGTCTCTTCCATTCTAAGAATTCTGGTGTTTGTGGATCTTTTGCTCCTTGCAATTCTATCTATTTGCACTCTTTTCCTCTTTGGAACTCTACCAATTGCTTGCCAATCTTTTGTGAGGGATTCTACTCCTTGTGGGTATTTGCCTTGCAATTCTATTGGGTTGGTGTATCGGGCCAACAAAGAACAATCGGTTGTGTGTGTTGCGTTTGTATCTTCGATCCACCACGCTTTCAACCCGTGTTCTTCGTGTTCTTCCACCTCCCCCACGTATCCCATCCAAATCCGTGAAGATCGGGCCTCCCCTAGGGCTTAGCCCATATCAAAGGTGGAACGTCTTTCGTGATTGTCCTTGCTTGATGAAGTCTTGTGAATTGTTCCCCCATAAACCATCATGGGATGCTTCTTCTTCGGCATATCTTTATGTACCCATGGCCACCATATGGATGCAAGCTCCATACTCATCCCTCCTCTTCTGTTCATGCCTCCATCTTCATCCTTCTTCTTCATTGCACACCACCATCTTGATTCTTCATATTGTTGATGTCTTGAAGATGTGCATGAGAACTCGCTCCTTCTTCTTCTTCTTCAAGACATACTTGTCACTTGATCTTCTTCATTTGCTTCTTCTTGCAACCTTGAAACGAATATATGGTTCAAGCACTACCCCTTTTGTGTTTGGACTTCGGTTTTGAGTGCCATTTCAGCTACCACAAGCTTCCGCAACATCGACAACGACGACGACACCCCGAGGATCCAAGCGGTTCATTTGACACCTCCCACCACCATCGCAAGTTCGAGATCGTCGACCACCATCATCAAGTGGTATAACTTGCCCTTTTCTTGTAGCCCTAGCCTCCTTTGCGTACCTTTCCCATCGAGAGTGGCTTTCTAGTGTTGCGAAGCATTGCGCAAGCGTCCCGACCGTGAGGGTGTGCGTGTGTTGAGCAAAGCTACAAAGCAAACTCGTTTTGAAAAGATAAGCAAAATAAGTGTGACATACTTACATAGATAGTAGTATCCTTACATAGTGAGAAAAACAAAGAAAAATACAAAAAGAAAAAAAAAGAGTGTGAGTGACACCTATATACAAAAGAGTCCAAAGCTTATAAGCAAAAGAGAGAAAAGAGAAGAGAGGCGTCTTGCGCAAATCTAGTTGCTTCTCAATTTTGCAACCATGCCACTGTCTCTCTTGTGTCAGTGTGACACTGAGCTAGTAGTCTTCGTTAGGACAAATTTTGTTCGTGCTCATTTTCCTTGGTCGTGCTAACCCCATTTTGTCCCGTGCGTGTGTTCCACCTTGTGTATGCCTTTTGTGATCACCGCTTTTGACTTGTGACTTTTGGACCTTGCCCACTTTTGACAATAGACTTTTTGTTTGGTTCTTCCATTTGGCTTTCCACAACCATACCTAACACCATATAGAGAGTTCTTAGCCTTTTGCGTGTGTTTTCGCGTGTGTAAACGGTTGTTCCTCACCTTGACACACCTTCCCAATTTTGTTGTGAGTCTTTGACTTACTTGTGAGTTTCCTCTAACCCCCCACAACATAGTTCTTGTTTTAGTTTGTAACCATGTCTAGTGGAGAGGGGAACCAACTACCGATGACACGGCACCAACATTGGATAGCTACTCAAGCCGTCGACAAGAGTATCCATGACCTCACGGCAAGGATCGATGAGACCGTCTTACACTATGAAGAACGAGCTCAAGTGCAAACAAGGGACCTGAATGTCCAAGTGCAAGACCTCCATGACAAGCTTGATGCTCAAGGCCACGATATGACAACTACACTCGCTACTTAAGGTCAACAAAACATGGAGAGCATGAGAATACAAGAACAAAGGTTAGCACGCCTTGAACAAGCTATTGCCAACATCACCAACAATCGAAGCCAACACTCAAGGTCTTCGCGCTCTCATATTTCAAGGCATCGAGCTCCGTCTCCATCTCACCATGCTTCTAATGAAGACCCACACCACAATAATGTGGATGCTCAAGTACTTCAACAACAAGCTCAAGCAGCAGAGCAAGCACGTGCTCAGCTTGAACAAGAGAGACTACAACAAGCAAATCGTCAAGCTCAATTCCAAGAGGAACAACAACGTCTTCGTCATGATCAAGATCTCCTTCATGCACATGAGCAAGAACGTCGTCGCCATGAGCAAGAGGCACGTCGACAACAAGGGCAACCTCGTCCATCTCAAGTGGCCAATGCTCAAAGGCAACCACAACATGACGCCGAACAAGAAGTGGACCAAGAATGCCAAATCATCAATATGTATGCTCCTCAAGATGATGGCGCAAGAAGAAACAATATGGACAATAGAAGACACGATCCTTTAAATCATCGAGCTCGTCAAGCACCTCATGCCCATCAAGGTGAAGCAAATCACCACGATGAAGACGAAGCACCAAGTGAAGCTAGTGCAATGCCACACCCGCGACAACCACTTGGAAGGCATCCTCCTCCTCTAAACCGCCGCAATGATGACGAGAATCCTAAAAAACCTTGCAACCATAATGAGGATCAAGAGGATGCAAGACCAATACATCGACACAATGACCGTAATGAGGAAGAAATCTTTGGGAAGCTAAAGTTCACCATGCCCAAGTTCCAAGGAGAAGAAGACCCCGATGCATACTTGTCTTGGGTACTCAAGGTTGACAAGATCTTCCGCATCCACAACTTCTCCGAAGCAAAGAAGGTGGCCATGGCATCACTTGAGTTTGAAGGATATGCAAATGTTTGGTGGGAAGAAGTAAACAAGAAGCATGCTAAAGAAGACTTAGAGCCCATTGACACATGGGAAGAGATGCAAGAAGTCATGCACAAACGCTTTGTGCCCACCCACCACAAACGTGACCTCTTCAACAAGCTCACTCAACTCAAGCAAAGCTTCAAGTCCGTTGAGGAGTATTAAAAGGAGATGCACATGACCATGATGAGTGCGAATGTGGATGAGCGAGAAGAGCAAACAATGGCACGATTCTTGAATGGATTGAACATTCCCGTCAAAAGGATAGTGGAATTCTTGCCTTACACCAATATGGTTGAGTTACTTCATTAAGCTACAAGGGCCGAGCGCCAAGTGCGAGAAGACTTAGGAACTGCAAAGTCCAAGAACTTCTTCGCCACAAGAAATGCAATGAATGCCTCGTCAAGCATCAAAAATACAAGTGCTATTGCCTCCAAGGATCCTCCCAAGCAAACAAGAAGTGTCATCAAGACAACAAGCTTCAAGCCAGAGCAATCAACTATGTCCTCCAAAGCTTCCACCGGATCTAGTAACATCACTTGCTTCAAGTGTGGTGCTCAAGGACATAAATCCTTTGAATGCAAGAACACAAGAGTTATGATAACTCGGGATGATGGAGATGTGGATTACTTAAGTGAATGTGAAGCCTTAGTGCGAGCCGCAACCAATCTTGAAGATGATGAATTGGAAGACCAAGAGCAAATACTATGTGTGCATGATGCAAGCCCATCACTTGTGGTGACCAAAGTCTTGACAACACATGCACTCCCCAATGAAGACCAAAGATGCAATATCTTCCAAACAAGAGCCGGAATCAATGGCAAGTCAATCAAGGTCATCATCGATGGAGGTAGTTGCCACAACCTTGCAAGCACCGAACTATGCTCCAAGCTCAACTTCCCACTCCGGAAACACCCCCATCCTTACCAAGTGCAATGGCTAAGTGACAACGGAAATGTGAAGATCCAACACACCGTCAGAATATCCTTTAAGATCGGCACCTATGAAGACATCATTGAGTGTGATGTAGTGCCTATGACGGTGTGCCACATGCTACTTGGTTGCCCTTGGCAATATGACAAAAAAGCAAACCATGATGGTTACACAAATGCTTATAGCTTCAAGGCCGGCGACAAGTCCTTCATCCTACGCCCAATGACTCCTAGCCAAGTAATTGCGGACAATGAAAAGGCTTTAGCGAGGGCTAAGGACGCCACTATCCCTAGTGAGATGAGAGGTGAGAGAGTGATCCAACAAAAAGAGAGTGAGCGCCACAAGCCATATGTGAGTGAGATGAAGAGTGTCCTCATAGCTACCAAGAGTGAGATGAGAGAAGTGCACCACAACCCATCCACCAAATTGCACTATGTGCTCATTTGCAAGGGGCCACCCTCGGAGACTAACAACTTAACAACACTTCCTTTGTCTTTGTTGTCCCTTTTGAAGGAATTTCAAGATGTCTTCCCCGACGAGCTCGCTCATGGGCTACCACCGCTTAGAGGAATCGAGCACAGCATCGACCTCATACCCGGCGCCCCTCTACCAAACCGCGCCGCCTACCGCACCAACCCCGAAGACACAAAGGAGATTCAATGCCAAATTCAAGATCTCCTCGAAAAAGGATATGTACGTGAAAGCTTAAGCCCTTGTGCGGTTCCGGTCATTCTCGTTCCTAAACCAGATGATTCGCAAAGAATGTGTATGGGCCCATCAATGCCATTACTGTTCGATACCGCCATACCATTCCGGGTTTAGATGACTTGATGAGTTGAGTGGTGCCACGATTTCTCGAAAATAGATTTGCGTAGTGGCTACCACCAAATCCGCATGGCAATTGGTAATGAATAGAAGACGGCATTCAAGACCAAACTTGGTCTCTATGAATTGATTGTCATGCCATTTGGTCTTTCGAATGCTGCATCAACTTTTATGCGCCTTATGAACCATATCTTGAGACCTCTCGTTGGCAAGAGTGTGGTTGTCTACTTTGATGATATTCTCATTTATAGCAAAAATCTCGAGGACCATGTGCAACATGTGAGAGAAGTCTTATGAATCTTATGCCGCGAAAATCTCTTTACAAATCTTCCCAAGTGTACCTTTGCACAAAATGTGGTGACCTTGCATAACACTTCATGTTGTAGTATGCCAGTCGTTGATATAACATTCACAAAGTACCAATCCGCAAATGTTGCATCCCTCAGAGTAGTACAACAGAACATAGTTGGTCCATAACTCATTCATACATTATTACAAACCAAATATATACATCATCTGGGAGCTCCTCTGTGGGGACCCCGGACTAGCTGTCCGAAATACCCTGTTATGTATACAGTTCACATTCCCATGATCAGTGTGCCGTGAACACATAACCGAACTGATATCAAAATACATCATCCTTTACAAAACGGAATAAGAAAATTACAATAAGGTTACATGACCCATCTTTACAAGATAGCCTCGAAGGGCCTAATCTAATCATCAGAGTAGCAGAATCACTTCAGCAGCGTAGAGCCCAAGTCATCTGCCTTAACCCTACAGGCAACTGACTGGGAAGACGTTCCTAGCTCGCATAGACGTCGTTGATACGTCCAATTTGCATCACTATTTTATATCATAATTTGCTGTTATTCATTGATATATTTCATATTGGGGCACAATACTTATGTTATTTCATCTATTTTGCATGTTTCATCATTATTGGAGGATTGAACACCGGAGCCGGATTCTGCTGGAAAAAGCACCGTCGAACGCAATATTTCGGAAGATCAACTCGGAAGGAAATTATACTAAAAATCCTATTT
>NC_061513.1:241406292-241487933 GCF_022539505.1 Lolium rigidum
ATTTCAACTTGCAAGCAAGTTTTTTTAAAAAAAACAAGTCTAAGCATGCAGGGGTACTTGTTTTGCAAGATTAAAACACAATATGGCTGTTTTTAAATAAAAGTGGTGGTAAAAGGGGTTTTAATAAACAAAAAGATTTTGGTTTAACAATTCATGTGACACACACATAATAATAACAGAAACAAATATGCATGAAAAGAGACTAGAAATATTTTTCCTATATGGCCAGTACTAAAACAAGACTAACCCAATTGGATTCACCCAAAAATATTAATCCTACAATTTTAGGAATTTCAAATAGTAGACAGAATACAGTGAACATGTTTAACACACTAAAAATCGTAAAAAAATCCTAAAAATATGGGACCAGTGTCATTGGAAAGCTAATGAAATTTAGGATCTAATGCAGTTGGTTTCACTGGATTTGGGTTAGTAGATCTGGAGTTATTAGTAAAGGAAGCTCACTGGTTTTTAACACAAATTAACAGCTTTTTTTAATTTCAAACGAATTTTAGGAGGGCGGGAGGGTGACTGGGCCATGCGGTGGAGTGTTGGGCCGGCCCAGGGTATTACCAAGGTGGTGGTGAGAAAGAAAAATAAAAAGAAAGGGGGAGGAGGCCCCGGGTGGGCCAGGCCTGCATGGCCTACGTGGCTGCATGGCCCATGCAGCCCGTGGGATGGGAATCGGGCGACACGGGGGTCGTCGTCCTCCCGACGCCACGCAGGAACGCACGCGCGGCGGTCCGTCGGGGCAGGGAAAAGAGAGGGGCGGGCTAAGGCTTACCGGCGGGCTGCGGCGAGCGGCGGGGAACCTCCGGCGGCAGCGGTGGGTCAAGGCGGTGGAGTGGTGGGCACAGTGGGCGTTCTCCTCGTCCGCAGCACCTTCCCGACGCCGTCTTCCTCGCAGCACCCGACGGGAAGGCTTGTCGACGGCGTGCTCGGGCGGACCTGGGCGGCGCAGAGACTAAGGTTAGGTCGAGCAGACGCAGGGGATGGTGTTGTAGAAGAGAGGGAGGCAGGGGGGTGACGGGAGAGCTCCTCCACCCTCCGTCACCGGCATGGTGACCACGGTGTTGGGTCCTTGCCGAGCAGTAGCGGGGAAGGGGAGCGCCTTGGTGTCCCTTTGGTGAGTTCTGGTAGGAGGGAAGTAGTGTGGGAAGGGAGTGGGCGAGAAGGGTGGGTTTTATAGGCTCAGGGAGGTTGTCCGACGGGGTGTGGGCGGTGGCGCTGCCCAATGCAAGGGCGAGGGCTGGCGTCATGGGCGGTGGGAGGGGTGACGTAGGGGGTGCTGGCGTCAGCAAGGGGCAGCACAGGCGCGGGAAAGAGAAGGGTGGAGCGGGAGCAGCGTTTCTGGGTGCGTGCGTTGTGTTTTTTGGGTTTGGGGTCGTTGGGTTTCTCTGGGCTTGTGGCCTGATCGTTTTTGGAGAGGGAGGGAGGGTTCAGAGAGGGTCCAGGGGGTGGGGTTTGGGCCAAGGTGGTGCAGGGTTGCTGGGTGGTGTATGGGCACCATGGCCCGGCCATGTACTAGAAGAGGGAAGAGAGGAGGAGGAAAAAAAAGAGAGGGGGTGGTGTTTCCCCTAGGGTTTGCAAAAAGGAAGAAAAGAGAGAGGGTGCAAGGATAAGTGGAGAGGGAGGGTGCCATGCAATGGCATGCATGCCCATGTGACAAGATTTAGAGGAGATGGGTCATTTCAAAAGATTGAAAGAAAAAGAGAGAGGGGGTGATGGTGATGATGCCAAGTTGATATTTGAAAAACAAAAGTGGGGAGAAGAGAGGGGGTATGGTGGTGGAGAAAAAAAAAGACTAATAGGTTTGTCAAAGTCTTAGGTAACAAGGTTTGTGCAAGTAACCCAAGAGATGTTCTTAGTGAGAGGTAGAGAGAAAAAGAATATGGGATTTTTCTAGTTCAAAAAGAGCACAAAATTATATATAGGTTTAAGGGTGGGTGGTGCAAGGAAATGGTTGGCCTCTTCTCCTATTGCACAAAACAGTAAGGAGACAGTGGCATGATAGTGATGGTTGACTCAAAAATGAGTCTTGAGGAGGGTTGGTTGATCTTGGAGATATGAGAATGCAATTGGTGAACAAACAACTGTTGGTCAAAATAGAATTTCCAAGGTTAAGACTATATGAAGGTGTGATCTTGATTGATGGATATGTGAAATGTATAAATGGCAAAGGCAATGCCGGGGGTATTTGATCATAGATTCAAATACCATTTAATTTGGTGTCTACGGCCTTGATTTGATTTTGAAACTAGATAATTCGGCTTTCTTGAAATACTTAGAAAGAGGCATGATTTTTTTTTAGAGGAGTAGGATGATCCATAGAGGAAATAAAATGAAATATGGATCATTCCATTTTTAAGAAACCAAACTACAAATAAGAGCTTTCACAAGATTTTAAAGTCACACATAAGGTAAGGGTAAGCCATTTGGTAAATACTTTGTATTAAACAAAATAAAACAATGTACTTTATAAACTCTTTTGTGATACTATGATCAAAGGTGATCATAGTCAAATTTTAAAGAAGGGTTTTTGGCAAAATCCTTTGAATTAAGATATTGAGTCTTACGACAAAACAAAAGGGAGGGTTTGAGGTTTAGGTAAAAAGGCTCAATTATTTTTAAAGAGAATAGATTAAGGTAATACAAGAGTAACCATAGCTTCACTATTTTTCTTGAGGCTTGACTTATGTGAGTTGGGGTACTTATGGGAATACACCTATCAAATGAGACAAAGGGTTTTAGGTAGTGGCCTGGAGAAAGAAAAGAATTTTTTCCAGAGCCACACATGTGTTTTATTTAGTGAGTTGTTAAGTTGTTTTAACACTGGATGTGTTGTTCAATGAGGTATCTCAAGACAATTGCAACAAGCACATCAAGACAATTCCTCTACCAGCAGATCAAGGCAATTTAATTACAAGCAGAACATCTTAATTAGTCTAAAGAAAAAGTTTTTGTTCGCCCTAATTTTTGCACTAAGGACAATTAAACAAGATTGCAAAAGTTAGGGTGTGACAGATCTTCCAGCCTTAAAATAATCTCGTCCCGAGATTACTGAGCGTAGAACTAGTGGGGTTGTAAAGTTTAACTAAGGTTAGACTCCATTCTTCTGTACACACAAAGTTGTCGAGGAGGTCGTTTCTTCATCTTCTGGGAGATATGATGGATTCCTGCCGGTGGCGAGCTTCATGAAGAGAGGTTGACTACGCCATGCAGGTGTTAGATCTTGTAGGTTCTTAATGATCCTAGCGGAGTCCACGATTTCGGAAAAGTTAGTGCACTCCATTGTTGTTTTAGCAGGTTTGAAAACTTTATAGAGTTAGCTTTAAATTTTAATGGAAGACGAAGTCTTCCACCCTTAAAATCGTTCATCGGGGGTTCTGAAAAACTCTAAGCTTCGGCCACGGAGTCTGGTCGGGCGCTTTTGAAGGGGTCTTCGGTCTCTCGTCTTGACTTGAAACATCTTCAGGGGGCGAGGTGCAGTCCACAACTTCAGGGGAATTAGTGCTTCCCAAGTTCCCAACGGTGTTTTAGAAAGGTGTAAAATTTTAGGGTTAGCTCCAATTTTTAGTGGAAGACCCTTAAGATTTTTCATCGGGCCTTCGGAAAAACCCAGAGCTTCTGCCTTGTGGTTCTGTTGGGGGCTTCTGAAGAAGTCGTCTATCTTCTGTATTCAGTTGATGAGTCTTCCGGGAGATGTGTAGACCACGACTTCAATAGATAAACATGGTGTTTACTAAACCATATGGGACTCGCGGTGAGTTAATAAGTTGATAAAACGCCTGGTTGGTATCCATATGAAGTAGCAACAAAGGTCGTCGAAGACAATCTTTAGCTTGAGGGTCGGTGCTAACTTATACTAGCTAAGAAGTGAGCAGGTAAACTACACCTAATCTTGAGCCTTGGGGTATCTTCATGAGCTTCACTTGATGAGGACCAGATGAACCATGTGATGTAGCTTGGCTTTGGTGCTATTGTTTCTTAGCTGGTTTGACGGTGGGGTTAGAAGGTGGTTTCGAGAAGATAGCCTCGAGGTTAGCACGAATATACTCCAAGGTTAGACCAAGTTAGTATGTCTTCTCGCAGAGGTGCAGTCACTCTTGAAGGTGCGGGCTTCTGCTTTCTCGGCTTAGTAGAGATGCTTCAGCTGATCTTGAAAGTAGTTGGCGTGGATAGGGGTCTGGGTTAGTTTCTCTGATGGTTGAGAATCGATGGTTAACAGAATTAACTTATCCAGTAACTAGCAGTTAGTACTCTAACGGCATGGTTGATGAGGGTAAAAACATCTTAGGGAGGCTATCTAAGCTAGGTTATCACACCGAGGGTGTTTTTTTTTCAAACCGAAGGATCAAGACAATCATGCACACAACAAACAGATAAAAACACTCAAGGCAACACACTAGGAAACAACAAACAATCATCAAACCAAACATGGTACTCTAAGTACCCAGAAATTCTTAATGCGCGGGGGTAGCTCAATCAAAGCGATTGAGTTTGTCCTATCCATCCTATTGGTTTGAGCTGGTCACATATGTTGATGTCTTCATACCGCCGGCATCGGCTTCAATAAGGACTTTCGAAGCTGTTGGTGGTGAAGCAGGCCTGGTGTTGAGTCTCCGATGTTTAGGTGGAGGCGAAAACTGCATAGTCTTCTGTTCTCAACATCCCGGGGACGAGAGGTCTTCGAAGGGGTAGCCGCTGAGGTGCTCTCCGAAGTCAAGATCTTCTTGTGGCTGGCCTAAAAATTACTAGTCAAGAACAGAGGACTTGATCCCTGACGACTGCAAAAAGTGCAAGTCCACGGAGGAACAAGGTCAGCTCATCGACAGACTTTGGCGACAACCAAAGACATGATCTTCCTATCCCATTATGCGTACGGCTAAGTCGACATCCAATCTTCAATAACTGCAGTTGGAGCTACTTGAGTCTTCCCGAAGGATTTAGTCATCTTTGAGTTCGACTCTCCGATCTGAGTTGGGGACATCGTCCAATATGTAAGTTTGAAGTGGATGAGACAATAGAGTAAGAATTTTCAATCCTTTTTATAAACCGGAGAGATAAGAATTTAGAAGTTTTGAAAAAAAATAAAAGGAGTAGAAGCTATGCTTCCGACTAAGGAAAGAATTTATTTTGTAAATAGTTTTTCCCCAAGTACTTGTTTCCTAACTAACGTCCATGCTAACTATGGTCTCCTACAGTCAGGATAGCTCTGATACCAGCTCTGTGGGGACCCCGGACTAGCTGTCCGAAATACCCTGTTATGTATACAGTTCACATTCCCATGATCAGTGTGCCGTGAACACATAACCGAACTGATATCAAAATACATCATCCTTTACAAAACGGAATAAGAAAATTACAATAAGGTTACATGACCCATCTTTACAAGATAGCCTCGAAGGGCCTAATCTAATCATCAGAGTAGCAGAATCACTTCAGCAGCGTAGAGCCCAAGTCATCCGCCTTAACCCTACGAGCAAGCGGCCGGGAAGACGTTCCTAGCTCGCATAGACGTCGTCAACTCCTTCTTCATCTGTCGAAGTCCTCCAGGTCTGGCCAAGTAAATAGCCAGGGACAAAGCCGTGAGTACATTTGAATTGTACTCGCAAACCATCGAGAAGGTGGTAACAATTCTAACTAAAGAAGGCAAGAGAGGAAGAATAGTTTCTCTTGTGGATATAGCATGTAGAAGAGAAGAGATGTTTTTGGTGGAGATAGCATCCCAACTTCTCGATTGAAGGGGACACTTCAAGAATTTATCTAAGACATCTCTATATCTCTATTGAAGAAGATACTTCAGAGGAGTTCTACAACATAAAACACTAGGGAGGGGGTAACCCAATTTTGATTCCTTTCCGACCATCACCATATGGTCAACCAAACCATACCCGTACCCTTCCGGTACTTCAAAACAAGTCCTTTCCCTTCATTTGCCAAACCATTTTGTAAACCAAAACTCATCAGGCTAAGCAACAGCCATTCCAACCGTCCATGACCGCGGACGCGGCTATTCGAATAGATTTTTACTCTGCAGAGTTTGCACACTTTCCCCACCTCTATCCGGATACCTATCGTGTGGGCATCATCCCCGCATAACAACATATGCCACGACGGATACCCGAACATAGCCTTTCGCCCATTCGACTTAGCAAGAGGTCCTACCCTATGGAGTATGTACCTCCCGGCACCGTGGCAGCTCACCTCCCTTTGAGCGTGGCTCCACCGCCAAGCCGGGAGACCCATAGTGTCTTCCGGACGGGTCAGCCCCGAAGGCCTCCCGTTATACTATTGTCCCAACCATGACAACCCGGACTCGGGGTAACCGTACCCTTGTATAGTTGTGCGGTGCCTCATGCTAAGAAGAACAAACGTCAAGCTAAGCTCCGTGCCCACGTTGGAGTAGTTGTGGTTGCGCGGGTTAATTGTCACGGGTGAATACTTAGACGCCAAAGTTTTCATAAACAAGATTCTCTTTCCAACCATCTTTGCCAAGATACTTTTGTTTCATAAACACACACTTAGGTAAGTCCAACTCACCAAAGGTTTTTCAAAAGTTCTTTTCAACAAGGTATTTTTCCAAGGGGTTCCCAACCTATAGTTTCATGTAAGAACTAAGAGACAACAATGGCATGATGCTAGCCATCATACCACTAAGGAGATGATAAATGAGGTGTCAAGGGGATCATACATACTTAGGATAAGCATGCATAGGGACAACATAAGTAGTATGATTAAACAAGGGTCATGATGTTAATCATCATGCCACTAAGAAGATGCTAATATAGGTGGTCAAGGAGGCATACATGCTTAGGGTAAGCATGCATGTTGTCAACATAAGAGGGAAAATACTTTCAGATTTGTGGTGTTAACCAACCAACACTAAAAGAAGTGAGGGTGGTCAACGATATTTGACATACCTAAGGTAGGTAGGCATACTCATCTCAAAATGAGAGTACACCAAGATCATGATTTGTTACTACTACACTCACAAGGGTTGTAGGAGTGAATCGACAAGAATTGTCACATGCTTAAGGTAAGCATGTAACTCAGCAAGGTAGGATGGCATAGCCATGATCAACAAGTATACCAACAATTACAAAGATGATCATGAAGTATGACCAAGAGGATCATCATGCTTAAGACAAAGCATGCATCAACAAGATAAAGAGACTAACACACACAAGATCAAGAGACAAGAGTAATAATAAGGTGACAACAATATGAGACACATCAATCAGAGATCAAGAGATGGCTTGCCTTGGCTTATTTGTCCCTAGACTTCTTCAACTTCATCAAACCCTTGCTCTCCAACTCCAACCTTGCTCGAATCTAGCGTCGTAAAATAAAAGAACACGCAACATACAATCAACACCATATTTCAACTTGCAAGCAAGTTTTTTTTTAAAAAAAACAAGTCTAAGCATGCAGGGGTACTTGTTTTGCAAGATTAAAACACAATATGGCTGTTTTTAAATAAAAGTGGTGGTAAAAGGGGTTTTAATAAACAAAAAGATTTTGGTTTAACAATTCATGTGACACACACATAATAATAACAGAAACAAATATGCATAAAAAGAGACTAGAAATATTTTTCCTATATGGCCAGTACTAAAACAAGACTAACCCAATTGGATTCACCCAAAAATATTAATCCTACAATTTTAGGAATTTCAAATAGTAGACAGAATACAGTGAACATGTTTAATACACTAAAAATCGTACAAAAATCCTAAAAATATGGGACCAGTGTCATTGGAAAGCTAATGAAATTTAGGATCTAATGCAGTTGGTTTCACTGGATTTGGGTTAGTAGATCTGGAGTTATTAGTAAAGGAAGCTCACTGGTTTTTAACACAAATTAACAGCTTTTTTTTAATTTCAAACGAATTTTAGGAGGGCGGGAGGGTGACTGGGCCATGCGGTGGAGTGTTGGGCCGGCCCAGGGTATTACCCAGGTGGTGGTGAGAAAGAAAAATAAAAAGAAAGGGGGAGGAGGGCCCGGGTGGGCCAGGCCTGCATGGCCTACGTGGCTGCATGGCCCATGCAGCCCGTGGGATGGGAATCGGGCGACACAGGGGTCGTCGTCCTCCCGACGCCACGCAGGAACGCACGCGCGGCGGTCGGTCGGGGCAGGGAAAAGAGAGGGGCGGGCTAAGGCTTACCGGCGGGCTGCGGCGAGCGGCGGGGAACCTCCGGCGGCGGCGGTGGGTCAAGGCGGTGGAGTGGTGGGCACAGTGGGCGTTCTCCTCGTCCGCAGCACCTTCCCGACGCCGTCTTCCTCGCAGCACCCGACGGGAAGGCTTGTCGACGGCGTGCTCGGGCGGACCTGGGCGGCGCAGAGACTAAGGTTAGGTCGAGCAGACGCAGGGGATGGTGTTGTAGAAGAGAGGGAGGCAGGGGGCGACGGGAGAGCTCCTCCACCCTCCGTCACCGGCATGGTGACCACGGTGTTGGCTCCTTGCCGAGCAGCAGCGGGGAAGGGGAGCGCCTTGGTGTCCCTTTGGTGAGTTCTGGTAGGAGGGGAGTAGTGTGGGAAGGGAGTGGGCGAGAGGGGTGGGTTTTATAGGCTCAGGGAGGTTGTCCGGCGGGGTGTGGGCGGTGGCGCTGCCCAATGCAAGGGCGAGGGCTGGCGTCATGGGCGGTGGGAGGGGTGACGTATGGGGTGCTGGCGTCAGCAAGGGGGAGCCACAGGCGCGGGAAAGGGAGGGGTCGAGCGGGAGAGGGTTTCCTGGGTGCGTGCGTTGTGTTTTTCGGGTTTGGGGTCGTTGGGTTTCTCTGGGCTTGTGGCCTGATCGTTTTTGGAGAGGGAGGGAGGGTTCAGAGAGGGTCCAGGGGGTGGGGTTTGGGCCAAGGTGGTGCAGGGTTGCTGGGTGGTGTATGGGCACCATGGCCCGGCCATGTACTAGAAGAGGGAAGAGGGGAGGAGGAAAAAAAAAGAGGGGGGTGGTGTTTCCCCTAGGGTTTGCAAAAAGGAAGAAAAGAGAGAGGGTGCAAGGATAAGTGGAGAGGGAGGGTGCCATGCAATGGCATGCATGCCCATGTGACAAGATTTAGAGGAGATGGGTCATTGCAAAAGATTGAAAGAAAAAGAGAGATGGGGTGATGGTGATGATGCCAAGTTGATATTTGAAAAACAAAAGTGGGGAGAAGAGAGGGGGTATGGTGGTGGAGAAAAAAAAAGACTAATAGGTTTGTCAAAGTCTTAGGTAACAAGGTTTGTGCAAGTAACCCAAGAGAGGTTCTTAGTGAGAGGTAGAGAGAAAAAGAATATGGGATTTTTCTAGTTCAAAAAGAGCACAAAATTATATATAGGTTTAAGGGTGGGTGGTGCAAGGAAATGGTTGGCCTCTTCTCCTATTGCACAAAACAGTAAGGAGACAGTGGCATGATAGTGATGGTTGACTCAAAAATGAGTCTTGAGGAGGGTTGGTTGATCTTGGAGATATGAGAATGCAATTGGTGAACAAACAACTGTTGGTCAAAATAGAATTTCCAAGGTTAAGACTATATGAAGGTGTGATCTTGATTGATGGATATGTGAAATGTATAAATGGCAAAGGCAATGCCGGGGGTATTTGATCATAGATTCACATACCATTTAATTTGGTGTCTATGGCCTTGATTTGATTTTAAAACTAGATAATTAGGCTTTCTTGAAATACTTGGAAAGAGGCATGATTTTTTTTTTGAGGAGTAGGATGATCCATAGAGGAAATAAAATGAAATATGGATCATTCCATTTTTAAGAAACCAAACTACAAATAAGAGCTTTCACAAGATTTTAAAGTCACACATAAGGTAAGGGTAAGCCATTTGGTAAATACTTTGTATTAAACAAAATAAAACAATGTACTTTATAAACTCTTTTGTGATACTATGATCAAAGGTGATCATAGTCAAATTTTAAAGAAGGGTTTTTGGCAAAATCCTTTGAATTAAGATATTGAGTCTTACGACAAAACAAAAGGGAGGGTTTGAGGTTTAGGTAAAAAGGCTCAATTATTTTTAAAGAGAATAGATTAAGGTAATACAAGAGTAACCATAGCTTCACTATTTTTCTTGAGGCTTGACTTATGTGAGTTGGGGTACTTATGGGAATACACCTATCAAATGAGACAAAGGGTTTTATGTAGTGGCCTGGAGAAAGAAAAGAATTTTTCCAGAGCCACACATGTGTTTTATTTAGTGAGTTGTTAAGTTGTTTTAACACTGGATGTGTTGTTCAATGAGGTATCTCAAGACAATTGCAACAAGCACATCAAGACAATTCCTCTACCAGCAGATCAAGGCAATTTAATTACAAGCAGAACATCTTAATTAGTCTAAAGAAAAAGTTTTTGTTCGCCCTAATTTTTGCACTAAGGACAATTAAACAAGATTGCAAAAGTTAGGGTGTGACATCCTCCTGGGTCCAGAGAGGAATACTCCGGGGTTTGAGGTGAACCCGGCTTAACTTACAATATAGAAGTCTTAGCAGGTTATACACTTATTCTCCTCGAGCATCTATGTACTAAGTGTTCACAGTGCTCGGTTACTACTACTACTACTCCATGATCCTAGGCTTGTTCTCCTTCGGAACCGTTCCCGGCTCCGTAGACTATAAGATAATCTACACCTTCTACACCTCCGGAGAGGTCTGGCTCTTCATAGCAGATTTCTTCTGCTCCTTCTTGGTTGTCGGTGTCCTCCTCAAGACGATTCAGGCAATCTAAGCAGGGGATTTAAGAGTGGTATGAGTACGAGCGTACTCAACAAGTTCATATTAAGAAAGAGGTGTTTAATGCACTAGCTACGGTACTAGACCAGAAAGTCTAATACCAATGCATGTTTTAATAACCATTTCTTCAAAAGATTGCTTTTATTAAGAAGAACTATGTCCGTCAGTCTTCACCAGTTTACTATAACTTCATGGAGTTCCTTTCCGGCAGCGTTCGCAGTTCCAAAACCCGGAACAGGGAGTGACAGGTCACGATTCATTACACTCTGTGGAGGTGTGTTGCTTTACCCATAAGAGATCTTAACCATGGTGCCAACCGGGCAGCTTTCCCGTCCACACTTCCTTTGGTGTGAGGCCCGGTGTAAGATCTTAGCCAATCATATTCCTCCGCTACCTCGCACACCCACCCTTTGTTGCAAATCCGACCTTGGGTCCTCGCCGGGCTATATCACTTGGATATCTTCCGACCTCAACAACTACCAGGTCGCAACCATGGTCCTTCGCCGGCCAATGCAACCAATCATAGACCGCATTACCGTGGGGAATTAGAAGGGGATCCCCACCCGCCGGTTGTTCTCGTAAGATAAAACTGCTATGGTAAGCGCATCCGTTGATGTACGAGAGGTGGAAATACGATTGACTACTCCGTCCCACTCCAGATCTTATGGTTAACACGAGTTTTACGACACAAGAATCACTGGACGACATTTGTTGTTTAATCCTAGATGGATATAAACCCATTGCAATGGAACCTCCACCATGTCAACACATTCCATGGTTCCATTTCCAACCACATAGTCATATTCATAGTTATGAAAGTAATACTTTTGCTTTTCATGCAAGAGTGATAAGTATAGTACTTTGCAAGTAATTTGGTAAAAATACTCAAATGACATGAGCAAGCGATGAACTTGCCTGAAGACTGCAAAGTTTTGCAGTTCGATGGTGTGGACTGACCCTTGTCCTCTGTTGCTGAAAGATAGCATCATTGTCCGATAAGACAGTGGTTAAAGAAGCAATTATGCATGATTCAGCTTTTAGGGTTTGTTCCCCCTTCCCGATGCTTTATTATTTCATGTAAGAGGTGTTTACTAAGAATGATTTAGGGATACTCTGTTTAAGGTAAAATACTACCTTGGAATGTTGCCTAGGTGTTTTCAAGTCCAAAAGAATTTATGGACTTGTTTTATCATTAAAAATATGGTGGGTTATTTTTAATGATTATTTTTAATATTTATTCTTTGCCTTAAATTATGATCTAATTTTATAGGTTTCTACAATTCTATTTCATATTTTATTATGGTAGAGAATTTTATGCTGAGTGGTTTTCATATTTTTATGTATTTTTTAGATTAATATTTCTTTTCTAAAATTCCTGGAGAGATTTAATTAATTAGGCAATTTTTAAAAAGACAGAAATGCCCCTAGGGCCCAACCTATCATGTGGCCGAACTGGTTAGGTTGGACCAGCCCACTGGGCTTGGTCCAACCGACCCAGTCGCTCGTGTAGTCTCCTCCTCTCCTAACCCTAGCGCTCCCGCACGCTCCTGCGACCGTGGTCGCCGTCGCCGCTTTGTTCCGGTCGCCTCCGGCCATCTCCAGCGACGAGATCGGTCGCAAACGAACCGCCGTTCGACGGCGCACCTCATGGTCCGCGTCGATCTGTGATTCGCTGCCGTCTCTGCTCACCCCCAACCTCTCTGTGTCTCGGGCCGCACGGATCCGTGGCGATCCGTCGCTCACCGGCGTCCCTGGCGCTATGGCGCCGCCGTGAGCCCCGTCTCTGTTTGCTGGGTGATACGGCTCTGCCGTGTGCCGCCATGGCCGCCATGGCCGCCTTCTCGCCCAGGTGTGTGCTCCTCTCTCTCTCGTTTGTTCTTCCTCCTCTTCCACCACTGGATGCCTTGGCATCCATGGTGCCGTGCTGCTGTTGTGTGCTGTTGCTGCTACCTCCATGCCCTAGACTATGTTGTTGCTTCTGTGACCATGCTTGTGCTGCTGCTGCTGCTCTGCTTATGCTGCTGCTCTCTCCATGCCCTAGCTTATGCTTCTCCACCCTACATGTTGTGCATGGTTCTGTGTGATCCTAGATGCTACTGGCTTGCTTATGCCTGTATTTCTTGTCTGCAGCTACTCCTGTTACTGCTAATGATTCTATGCCTTTGCTATATATTCATTTATCTGCCCCTGGCTTGATTTCAGTGAAGAATCCTTGCCAATGGCAAGTGCCAGTGCTCCTGGTTGTTGCTCCTAGAACCTGTGCCTCATGGTGATGCTCTCTGGAACATGGTTGCTAGTTACACAACTCTACACCTTGTTGTAGTGTGCTTCTGCATACAATTATAAGGTGCTGATATGATTATCTATGATAGATTGGTTGTTTATCTTTGGTCTTGGATGATCCTGTGATCATCAGGCTTACTGGTGTCTTATGTGTATGCTTGGTTCAATTCGGATGCTTCTATGGCTTGTGTATATAGCTCTTCACCATGTACTGGTGGTTGTTGTTGCATGTGAATCTATATTCACTGAGCCCAAGGAGGATTCAAAGGGAAAGGAGCCGATGGAGGATGAGGTTCACTCACCAGTTTATTCAACGGGTGATTTTATTAGCATAGTCCATCCAGAACCACAAACCACACCTATAACACCTAGGTACTTTCCAAGTAGCTCTCAAGGTGGATATGAGGGCGAAGAGGAATCCGGGAACCATCAGCGTTCCGAGACTCCTATTGAGAACTCCACAGGTTGGCGTTGGGGATCATTCATGGGGACTTATGGTGATCCAGTAAGATGTAATCCCGAGATAGATCAAGACGCCATAAACCAGTATCAGAATCATCAGTACAGTAGGGGTGATTATGAGGAGTATCCGATAATGATAGAGTCGGACACAGATGGAGGGAATGCTTATGATGGAGTCACATGGGAGTACACCCCAGGGGAGGATTATGCTTCATTAAATAATCATTTCATGACAACAGATTTCTCCCTGGGATCATCCTCTGATTCAGACTACCAGCCGACTGGGAGACCCTATGTCCCAGACTCTATCAGGAGGACTACTCGTTCGACCGGATGGAAGCCTGGGATGTACCAGGAATGAAGCCATGACTAGAGTCCACCACTAGAGGCGAGACTGCAATACAGTTGTACCACATGTATTGTAGTATGTAATATTTGCATAAGTTGTAATTATACTTCAATAAGTGAGTTTGCATACTCACACCACTACTGAGTATTGTAATAAACCACTTAAGTATGTATATACATGGTATATGTTTTGTATGATTTGGATTTGCTTCTTGATTTCCATTGCGTGACTAGTACTGTGCACAAAGTTGAGCTCAGAAAACTTGCGCATGGAGTAACTATGAGTACCACTTTGTGTTACAGAGCTAGGGGAAGATGTCGGGAACGTTAGGAGATGAGAGTGAAGCACAACGCCTCGAGCGCGAGGCAAAGCAGAGGGGGGAGGCGGATGAAGCTGCCAGAAATCAGTTTCCACCACCACCGCCACCTATGACGCAACAGAACTTCCTCCAAAAAATCCAAATGTTGGAGGAGAGGCAGCGTATGACCATGGAGCAGCAGAATAAATTTTTCCAAGAGTTGCTGCAACAGAATAGGGTGGAGAGGACAGAGAACCCAGGAGTTACTATGTCGGATTTTCAGAACACTAAGCCAATATCGTTCGCCTACGCGCCTGAACCAATGGACGCGGAAGATTGGTTGATGGATACCGAGCGAAAGCTCAACACCGTTGGTTGCAATGACCTGGAGAAGGTCAGATATGCTACACACTTACTGTGTGGACCCGTCGCATCTTGGTGGGATAACATCGTAGCCGTTTACCCAGCTGAGAAAGTATTCACCTGGGAGGAGTTCAAGAGGAAGTTCGGGGAATCCAATGTCCCTGAGAGTATAGTTGAGTTGAAGCGTCGAGAGTTCGAGAGCCTCGAACAGAAGGACAAGACCATTTTGACATATGTCAGAGAATTCTCAGGGTTGTCCAGATATGCCACCGAGGAGGTAAACTCAGAAGATAAGAGGAAGAAGAGGTTCATGAGGGGATTGAATCCTCAGTTTAAAGTACAGCTCAGGATGTTGAGCTACTGAATTCCAAGAGTTGGTGGATGCAGCCATAACTCTAGAAGATGATTTCAAACAACTGCAAGAGGAAAAGAGAAAGAAGGCCAGATTTGAGCCGAAGAAGTTTATCAGCAATAAGCCCAATACCAGCTTGAGTTTCAAGCCGAGGTACAACAAGGATTTCAGTCAGCAAACCAGATCGTTTGCCGCAATTGAGGATTTAGAGGACATGTCTCGAAGGATTGCCGTAAGCCCAAAATCATATGTTTTGGGTGTCGTCAGGAGGGGCACATGTTGAAGGATTGCCCCAAGAGAAATAATGGAGGAGGACAGTCAGGAGGAGGAGGTAATCGAAGTGGGAATTCTGGAGGGAACTAGAAGAATAAGAAACCCTTCGGAAAGTTAAACTGCACCATCCTGGAGGAGGTGGTAAACTCTGACCAAGCAGTGATAGGTATGCTTCAGATACTCACTCACCCTGGCAAAGTACTTTTTGATACTGGTGCAACTACATCATTCATTTCTCAGTAATTCATCATCAAACATGGGATTAGTTGCACTAAGTTAGATACACCTATCACCATACTATATGCGGGGGGAACGATAGTAGTAACCCACATTAAACAGGGACAAGTCATTATGATCAATAAATGTGCGTTTGAAGCAGACATGTTCGTTCTACCTATGAAGGACATAGATGTCATTCTTGGTATGAACTGGTTAGAGGCAAACAGAGCCTTGATAGATTGTGCGAACAAGACAGTGTCTTTGAAAAGCCCAGATGGAGGCAGGATGATTCATCAAGGAGATAAGCATACTCAGATTGAGGTGGAGTTACAATTGAATAGCATGAAGGAAGTGAAACTTGAGGATCCCAGTAGTTAATGAATTCCAGGATGTTTTCCCTAAAGAATTACCTGGAATGCCACCAGATAGGGAGATAGAGTTTACTATCGACCTAATTTCGGGAACAGCTCCGATTGCTAAGGCACCATACAAGATGGGGCCTAAGGAGTTGAAGGAACTCAAGGAACAATTGGATGACCTAGAACAGAAAGGATTCATTCAGGAGAGTATTTCACCATGATGATCACCAGTAATATTCGTGGACAAAAGGGATGGAGGCCGAAGGATGTGCGGAGAATACAGGAACTTGAACAATGTTACTATCAAGAACAAGTATCCACTTCCCAGAATACAAGATCTGTTTGATCAAGTTAGAGGAGCAAGAGTCTTTTCTAAGATTGATCTGAGATCAGGATACCATCAGATAAAGATAAAAAGGAAGATGTTCCCAAAACTACCTTTGTTTCAAGGTATGGACATCATGAGTACTTAGTAGTACCTTTTGGGTTAACCGATGCCCCAGCAATATTCATGAATCTCATGAATAAGATCTTCATGCCATGTCTAGACAAGTTTGTAATCGTATTCATCGATGATATCTTGATATACTCCAAGGACAAAGCTGAACATGCAGAGCATCTTAGCATAGTGTTGCAAACCCTAAGAGAACATCAACTCTATGCCAAATTCAAAAGTGTGAATTTTGGATAGATCAAGTAGAATTCCATGGACATGTCATCAGCAAAGATGGGATAGCAGTAAATCCAAGTAAGGTAGCAGCGGTTTTAGAATGGGAAGCACCAAAGAATGTCAAGGAAATCCGAGGATTCTTAGGAATGGCAGGATACTATAGAAGATTCATCGAAGGATTCTCCAAGATAGCAGGACCAATGACTAAGTTGTTAAGGAAGAACACACCGTTCGTGTGATCTGATGAGTGTGAGAAAAGTTTTCAGACTCTAAAGGAGAAACTCACGACAGCACCGGTGTTAGCAGTTCCAGAAGTTGGCAAGGATTACACCGTGTATTGTGACGCATCCAAGCATGGATTAGGTTGCGTACTCATGCAGGATCAGAAAGTAATATCTTATGGATCAAGGCAACTCAGACCTCATGAAGTGAACTATCCAACACAAGACCTAGAGCTAGCAACGGTTGTATTTGCACTAAAAACTTGGAGACATTTTCTCTATGGAGCCAAGTGTGAGCTTTATATAGATCACAAGAGTCTCAAGTACTTCTTCACTCAGAAGGAATTGAATATGCGACAGAAAAGATGGCTAGAGTTAATCAAGGATTATGACCTGACCATCAATTACACTCTAGGAAAGGCTAACGTTGTAGCGGATGCCTTAAGTAGAAAGAGTACTGGAGGAGTAGAACAAGAAATAGCACCGGAGTTGAAGAAGGAAATAAGCCAAGCACAGATACAACTTTGGGAGAAGGAAGCACATGAAGGACTATCCGCACTACAAGTGGCAGATGAATTAAGTGTGAACTTAAGAAATGAGATTATCATGGGTCAACTTGATGATCCATTCATCATGGAGGAAATGAGAAGGATCGATGAAGGAAGACCATCAGAATTCCACCGAGGAGAGTCTGGATCATTATGGTTCCAGAAAAGGATTTGCGTTCCAGATAACGCCGAGATCAAGGAAGTTATACTTAGAGAAGCTCATCAAACACAATATTCAATCCATCCAGGAAGTACAAAGATGTACATGGACCTAAAAGAGTTATTCTGGTGGAATAACATGAAGAGAGAAATTGCACAATATGTGGCGGAGTGCCATACTTGTCAAAGGGTGAAGGCAGAACACCAAAGTCCAGCAGAACCATTACAATCTTTACCAATCCCAGAATGGAAGTGGGAAGAGATAGGAATGGATCTCATCACCGGACTACCCATGACCAATAAAAAGAAGGACATGATATGGGTAATCGTGGACCGGTTGACGAAGAGTGCACATTTCTTAGCCGTAAACCAACATGACAAAGGAGAAAAACTCATAGATCTTTACATCAAAGAGATAGTAAGTAAACATGGAGTTCCCCAGAAAATAGTGTCAGATCTAGGATATGTGTTCACCTCAGCCTTTTGGAAGCAACTTCATGAAGCTTTAGGATCCAAATTAGACTATAGCACCGCCTATCATCCTTAGACAGGAGGACAAACGGAGAGGACGAACCAGATACTAGAAGATATGCTTAGGGCTTGTGCCCTAGACTTCGGAGGATCATGTGAGGAGCACTTACCATTAGCAGAGTTTTCTTACAACAACAGCTACCAAAGCAGCATCAAGATGGCACCGTTTGAAGCTCTGTACGGAAGGAAGTGTAGGCCACCTATCTGTTGGTACGAGGCAGGTTCAAGCAAGGAGTTTGATCCAGATTATGTGAAGGAGAAGCAACAGATAATTGATGTGATAAGGGACAGACTCAAGATAGCCCAAAGCCGACAGAAGAGTTATGCAGACCAAAAGAGAAGGACATGGGAACCAAAATTCGGGGACATGGTTTATCTTAAGGTAAGTCCGATGAAAGGTCTCCAGAGATTCACAGTGAAGGGGAAGCTTAGCCCTAGATACATCGGACCTTTCAAGATACTGAGTCAGAACCGAGGGTTAGCTTTTGAATTGGATCTACCGGGAAGATTAGCCCAGGTACACAATGTGTTTCATGTGTCGCAACTCAGAAAATGTCTAAAGACACCAGATGAGCCAATATCCCATAACGAGTTAGATCTTCAGCCAGATCTGACTTATATAGAGAAGCCAGCAAAGATTCTCGAGGAAAACTGGAAACAACTCAGGAATAGAGCTATTAAGTATTGCAAGAATGTAGGTTCCAGATCCAAGTGGTAGTATCAGGGCCCTTAGCTAGTGTTCTTGAGAAATGGCCGGGTCTGGCCCATTCTTCCAAAGATGTTTTTACAGGATCCCTATCCACAACAATTTGCACTTCTGGTTCCGGCGAACGAATAATCATTAAGTCCTCGCGTTCATGATATCTACATTCAACTGTGCCCCGGAGACACGGTCGAATGGATTGCCAAAGCGCTCATCCGGTGAGGGGGAATCACTTAATAAAAAATGCTAACTATTGTTCAAAACTCATCATCCTGAGAGAGAAGCCACCTGGGAAAAAGAGGAAGATTTGAGGAAGTCATACCCAGAACTGTTTAGGTATTACAACCACAACTTCGGGACGAAGTTTTCTTTAAGGAGGAAAGGCTGTAATATCCCATGTTTAGAGACGATCGAGGGGTAGAATTTAGAAAGGGATGTGCATTGCATCGTAAAATCTGGGGAAATTTTGCGCTTTTAAAGAAAAACTGCATCTTAGGGGGGACAAGTTTCTCTCTCGACACCACATAGGGTTAGGGTTTCGAGAGTGCGATAAACTTGGACCTATCTAAACTCAACTAGGGTTTTCGAGAAGAGAGGGGAACATATATCCTCTCAACTTAAGTTGCATGATTGAAATCAAACCAGTTATGTTTGAATTTGAAATTCAAACATTAGTTAATTACATTATAATTCAAATAGGGATAATTCATTAAATAGTTGAATAATCAGGAATATAAAAGAATATAACACATATTTAAAGCTCAATAGAGAAACCTTGAGCTTTATTGATTAACACACAAGATATAAAGTCACTTACAATATTCTTATGAATTATACTTATTCCAACACATTACACAAATTAAATAAATGAAAAAGAAAATGAAAATTACAAGTAAGAACATAAGAACACGAAGAATTCATAGCCAGCAAAATCATCCAGAATCAGCTCCACCGAAGAACTGTTTTTTGTTGAGCATCAAACCATGGAGTAGATCAAGCACAAGCCACTAGGAGGAGCAGGGTAAGCACAGAAATCATCCAGAAGCAAAACCTCTACACCAACACCATTTTCTAGGAGTTGGAGTGAGGTATAACATAATCATGAACAAACCAGATGGTTTTGTTCACTATTTGCACAGCCATGAATACACAAACACACAAAAGAGGGGAATAACCCAATATTGATCATCACTTGGTCATAGACCAAGAGTAACCTGGTGGAAATGGCAAAGACCAGGGATCAATCACAACCTAAGACCATGGTTATGCCAACCAGGAAAGAGGTAGCATATTTCCAAATGGAAATAGGAAGAAAACTATCCCAGACTTTAACCTATATACATCCAGGTTACTCTAGCCCATTTAAAACCATCATACATGCAGAGAAATATGTTTCTGCAAGTACTTGTCAACATCCAAAAGCTTCTAGCAATCAAACTTGATCAGCCAGTAAGTATTTGTCCATGCACAGCAAGCCACCTGAGGTGGGAGCTACCAAAACAGCAAGGAATTGCTTTTGAGGCCACCTCAACCACAAAATCATCAAGCCAAATAGTATATCATTACCCAGAAGGGTTCAAAGGGAGCTAGGGTCCCCAACAAATGGTTGGCATCCCTCTAGCTCTACTAAATCCACTCATGTGATCATCACTGCAAGGCAGTTCACATCATTTATCTATTTAATAAATCAGAACTACACAAATAAATGAAACAGATAAGTAAACCATGCACCAGGCCTTGCAGATGATCCAATGGATCATTGCAAGCAATAGCAAGGGCCTGAGCAAGCACCAGCATGCATCAGCACCAGCTTGAGCATCACATAAACTCTAGAAGAGCAACAACAATAGATTCACATGCAACAACAACCACCAGTACATGGTGAAGAGCTATATACACAAGCCATAGCAGCATCTGAATTGAACCAAGCATACACATAAGCCACCAGTAAGCCTGATGATCACAGGATCATCCAAGACCAAAGATAAACAACCAATCTATCATAGATAATCATATCAGCACCTTATAATTGTATGCAGAAGCACACTACAACAAGGAGTAGAGTTGTATAACTAGCAACCATGTTCCAGGGAGCATCACCATGAGGCACAGGTTCTAGGAGTAACAACCAGGAGCACTGGCACTATCATCTGCAAGGCCTGGTTTGCCTCGTGCTCGAGGCGTTGTGCTTCACTCTCATCTCCTAACATTCCCGACATCTTCCCCTAGCTCTGTAACACAAAGTGGTACTCATAGTTACTCCATGCGCAAGTTTTCTGAGCTCAACTTTGTGCACAGAACTAGTCACGTAATGGAAATCAAGAAGCAAATCCAAATCATACAAAACATATACCATGTATATACATACTTAAGTGGTTTATTACAATACTCAGTAGTGGTGTGAGTATGCAAACTCACTTATTGAAGTATAATTACAACTTATGCAAATATTACATACTACAATACATGTGGTACAACTGTATTGTAGTCTCGCCTCCAGTGGTGGTCTCTAGTCATGGCTTCATTCCTGGTACATCCCAGGCTTCCATCTGGTCAAACGAGTAGTCCTCCTGATAGAGTCTGGGACAGAGGGTCTCCCAGTCGGCTGGTAGTCTGAATCAGAGGATGATCCCAGGGAGAAATATGTTGTCAAGAAAGGATTATTTAATGAAGCATAATCCTCCCCTAGGGTGTACTCCCCTGTGACTCCATCATAAGCATTCCCTCCATCTATATCCGACTCTATCATTATCGGATACTCCTCATAATCACCCCTACTGTACTGATGGTTCTGATACTGGTTTACGACGTCTTGATCTATCTCGGGATTACATCTTACTGGATCACCATAAGTCCCCATGAATGATCCCCAACGCCAACCTGTGGAGTTCTCAATAGGAGTCTCGGAACGCTGATGGTTCCCGGATTCCTCTCCGCCCTCATATCCACCTTGAGAGCTACTTGGAAAGTACCTAGGTGTTATAGGTGTGGTTTGTGGTTCTGGATGGTCTATGCTAATAAAATCACCCGTTGAATAAAATGGTGAGTGAACCTCATCCTCCATCGGCTCCTTTCACTTCGACTCCTCCTTGGGCTCAGTGAATTCATCCAACATTGTGTCAATTGCCCCCGACAGATGTCGGTTCAACTGAAAGAACAATGTCAGTAGGTTTCGGCAATTATCCATGTACTTAGCGGCTTCTGCAGGCTTTCGCTTTGCAAATTTAAAGTGGTTCAACATAGGATCATCTTCCTCCTCCATATGTGGAATATGTGCAAATTCGGAACCAATAAGATCCTTAGTCTTATGTTCCCGAATGTCTGTGATGGCTTTCATTATGGCTATGTGATAGGTTGTTCTTATGGTCCTCGCCTCTCCTTCTGGCATCACTACACTCATTCCTAGGGATTCTGGTAGTTGTAGTCCTACCCTACACTTCGCCAGTACTGTACCATCGTAGTACATGTACTTCATTACTCGGATCTGGGGATCGCACCCAAATTCGAGTAACATTGCACGGAGAATGTCAGCGAGTCCTCCGTCATAATCGTTCAGAGTTGATTCCTTCACTTTCACGTTACGCCGGAACGTGAACTGGCCATTTTAGGCTGTGGATAAGAAAGAATATAATATTAGTAATGATGCATCATAATATGAATAATAAATAATTATCGCACTAAAAGATATGATTGTTTTATTCTCAAGTGAATACACCATATTTTTAGAGAATTCTTTATTAATCCTATTTGACTCCTAACGTTCTGTCCCATTTACTAGGTTCCAACCTAAGGTCAAAGCTTTTGCTTTGATACCAACTGTGGTGACCTTGCATACCACTGCTTGTTATAGTATGCCAGTCGTTGATATAACATTCACGAAATACGAATCCGCAAATGTTACATCCCTCAGAGTAGTACAACAGAACATAGCTAGTCCATAACTCATTCATACATTATTACAAACCAAATATATACATCATCTGGGAGCTCCTCCTGGGTCCAGAGAGGAATACTCCGGGGTTCGAGGTGAACCCGGCTTAACTTACAATATAGAAGTCTTAGCAGGTTATACATTTATTCTCCTCGAGAAGCTAAGTACTAAGTGTTCACAGTGCTCGGTTACTACTACTACTACTACTCCATGATCCTAGGCTTGTTCTCCTTCGGAACCGTTCCCGTCTCCGTAGACTATAAGATAGTCTACACCTTCTACACCTCCGGAGAGGTCTGGCTCTTCATAGCAGATTTCTTCGGCTCCTTCTTGGTTGTCCGTGTCCTCCTCAAGACGATTCAGGCAATCTAAGTAGGGGATTTAAGAGTGGTATGAGTACGAGCGTACTCAACAAGTTCATTTTAGGAAAGAGGTGTTTAATGCACTAGCTACGGTACTAGACCAGAAAGTCTAATACCAATGCATGTTTTAATAACCATTTATTCAAAAGATTGCTTTTATTAAGAAGAACTATGTCCGTCAGTCTTCACCGGTTTACTAGAACTTCATGGAGTTCCTTTTCGGTAGCGTTCGCAGTTCCAAAACCCGGAACAGGGAGTGACAGGTCACGATTCATTACACTCTGGAGAGGTGTGTTGCTTTACCCATAAGAGATCTTAACCATGGTGCCAACCGGGAAGCTTTCCCGTCCACACTTCCTTTGGTGTGAGGCCCGATATAAGGTCTTAGCCAATCAATATTCCTCCGCTACCTCGCACACCCACCCTTTGTTGCAAATCCGACCTTGGGTCCTCGCCAGGCTGTATCACTTGGATATCTTCCGACCTCAACAACTACCAGGTCGCAACCATGGTCCTTCGCCGGCCAATGCAACCCATCATAGACCGCATTACCGTGAGGAATTAGAAGGGGATCCCCACCCACCGGTTGTTCTCGCAAGATACAATTGCTACGGTAAGCGCATCATTTGATGTACGAGAGGTGGAAATACGATTGACTACTCTGTCCCACTCCAGATCCTATGGTTAACACGAGTTTTACGGCACAAGAATCACTGGACGACATTTGTTGTTTAATCCTAGATGGATATAAACCCATTGCAATGGAACCTCCACCATGTCAACACATTCCATGGTTCCATTTCCAACCACATAGTCATATTCATAGTTATGAAAGTAATACTTTTGCTTTTCATGCAAGAGTGATAAGTATAGTACTTTGCAAGTAATTTGGTAAAAATACTCAAATGACATGAGCAAGCGATGAACTTGCCTGAAGACTGCAAAGTGTTGCAGTTCGATGGTGTGGACTGACCCTTGTCCTCTGTTGCT
This sequence comes from Lolium rigidum, assembly GCF_022539505.1. Classification (NCBI taxonomy): domain Eukaryota; kingdom Viridiplantae; phylum Streptophyta; class Magnoliopsida; order Poales; family Poaceae; genus Lolium; species Lolium rigidum. The sequence continues at coordinate 241,430,089 of NC_061513.1, forward strand.
GAAAGATAGCATCATTGTCAGATAAGAAAATGGTTAAATAAGCAATTATGCATGATTCAGCTTTTAGGGTTTGTTCCCCCCTTCCCGATGCTTTATTATTTCATGTAAGAGGTGTTTAGTAAGAATGATTTAGGGATACTCTGTTTAAGGTAAAATACTACCCTGGAATGTTGCCAAGGTGTTTTAAGTCCAAAAGAATTTATGGACTTATTTTATCATTAAAAATATGGTGGGTTATTTTTAATGATTATTTTTAATATTTATGCTTTGCCTTAAATTATGATCTAATTTTATTTGTTTCTACAATTCTATTTCATATTTTATTATGGTAGAGAATTTTATGCTGAGTGGTTTTCATATTTTTATGTATTTTTTAGAGTAATATTTATTTTCTAAAATTCCTGGAGAGATCTAATTAATTGGGAAATTTTTGAAAAGACAGAAATGCCCCTGGGGCCCCACCTGTCATGTGGCCGAACTAGTTAGGTTGGACCAGCCCAATGGGCTTGGTCCAACCGACCCAGTTGCTCGTGTTGTCTCCTCGTCTCCTAACCCTAGCGCCCCTGCACGCTCCTGCGACCGTGGTCGCCGCTGCCGCTTTGTTCCGGTCGCCTCCGGCCATCTCCAGCGACGAGATCGGTCGCAAACGAACCGCCGTTCGATGGCGCACCTCATGGTCCGCGTCGATCTGTGATTCGCCGCCGTCTCCGCTCGCCCCCAACCTCTTTGTGTCTCGGGCCGCACGGATTCGTGGCGATCCGTCGCTCACCGGCGTCCCTGGCGCTATGGCGCCGCCGTGAGCCCTGCCTTGGCGTGCTGGGTGATGCGGCTCTGCCGTGGCCTGGCTTGGCTTGGCCTGGCGCTGCCGTTCACCCGGCGTGTGCCGCCGTGGCCGCCATGGCCGCGACTGCTGCCTTCTCGCCCAGGTGTGTGCTCCTCTCTCTCTCTCTCTCTCTCTCTCTCTCTCTCTCTCTCTCGTCTATTCATCCTCCTCTTCCACCACTGGATGCCTTGGCATCCATGGTGCCGTGCTGCTGTTGTGTGATGTTGCTGCTACCTCCATGCCCTAGCCTATGCTATTGCTTCTGTGACCATTCCTGTGTTGCTGCTCTGCTTATGCTGCTGCTCTCTCCATGCCCTAGCTTATGCTGCTCCACCCTACATGTTGTGCATGGTTCTGTGTGATCCTAGATGCTACTGGCTTGCTTATGCCTGTATTTCTTGTTTGCAGCTACTCCTGTTACTGCTAATGATGCTATGCCTTTGCTATGTATTTATTTATCTGCCCCTGGCTTGATTTCAGTGAAGAATCCTTGCCAATGGCAAGTGCCAGTGCTCCTGGTTGTTTCTCCTAGAACCCGTGCCTCATGGTGATGCTCTCTGGAACATGGTTGCTAGTTATACAACTCTACACCTTGTTGTAGTGTGCTTCTACATACAATTATAAGGTGCTAATATGATTATCTATGATAGATTGGTTGTTTATCTTTGGTCTTGGATGATCTTGTGATCATCAGGCTTACTGGTGGCTTATGTGTATGCTTGGTTCAATTCGGATGCTGCTATGGCTTGTGTATATAGCTCTTCACCATGTACTGGTGGTTGTTGTTGCATGTGAATCTATCCATGGTTTGATGGTCAACAGAAAACAGTTCTTTGGTGGAACTGATTCTGGATGATTTTGCTGGCTATGAATTCTTCCTGTTCTTGTGTTCTTACCCTGTGGAGCTGCTGTCGATGAACAGCTGGGGTTTGGGCTGTGAAAAGGTTTTATATGGTTCTCCCCTTGCTCCTGTGGTCGACAACACCACTAGGCCACTTTGGTGACTCTCCCCTGGCCTGTGTGTGCTGTTATGCATGCAGCACACCCTTTGAGCTGCTTGTGTGCTTCACAGGTTGGGACTTGGTCCTTTGGCTTGGCTTCCCAGGCAGTGTTGAGATTATCCTCTCAATTTGATCATTTTTGCACTAACCTGCTGTAAGGGTATATTTCCCCTATGTGTGGTTTTGGTAATTAATGACAACCCCTATGGACTAATGTTTTCATTGAGTTTATATGAAGGAATATTCCATATGTACTGCTTGTATTCCATGTGTTGGATTCAAGTATGGATGCCATGAAGATAAAGATATACCTTGTGTATTGGCATCAAGATCATCAGTTTGAAGATATATATGTGATATGATCAAGAAGAAGAAATGAAGATGGAGTTCTTATGTGGAACTCAATATTAGCAATGCTCTATCTTAAGTGAGTATGAGAAGATACAAGGTTGAGTTGGGCAAGTTCAAGATGAGCATCTCAAGTGGATCACATGCTTGAAGCTTGCCGTCCATGTGGTGATAATGGACATGTGAAGATGTGCATCAATGGAGCTTTCCCATCATGGTGTATGGGGAGTGATTGCGTGTAGTTAACACGTCCATTGGGAACCCCAAGAGGAAGGTGTGATGCGTACAGCGGCAAGTTTTCCCTCACTAAGAAACCAAGGTTTATCGAACCAGTAGGAGCCAAGAAGCACGTTGAAGGTTGATGGCGGCGGGATGTAGTGCGGCGCAACACCAGGGATTCCGGCGCCAACGTGGAACCTGCACAACACAACCAAAGTACTTTGCCCCAACGAAACAGTGAGGTTGTCAATCTCACCGGCTTGCTCGTAACAAAGGATTAGATGTATAGTGTGGATGATGATTGTTTGCAGAAAACGAGTAGAACAAGTATTGCAGTAGATTGTATTCGATGTAAAAGAATGGACCGGGGTCCACAGCTCACTAGAGGTGTCTCTCCCATAAGATAAATAGCATGTTGGGTGAACAAATTACGGTCGGGCAATTGACAAATAGAGAGGGCATGACCATGCACATACATGATATGATGAGTATTGTGAGATTTAATTGGGCATTACGACAAAGTACATAGACCGCTATCCAAGCATGCATCTATGCCTAAAAAGTCCACCTTCGGGTTATCATCCGAACCCCTTCCAAGTATTAAGTTGCAAACAACAGACAATTGCATTAAGTATGGTGCGTAATGTAATCAATAAATACATCGTTGGACATAGCATCAATGTTTTATCCCTAGTGGCAACAAGCACATCCACAACCTTAGAACTTTCCGTCACTGTCCCAGATTTAATGGAGGCATGAACCCACTATCGAGCATAAATACTCCCTCTTGGAGTTAAGAGTAAAAACTTGGCCAGAGCCTCTACTAATAACGGAGAGCATGGAAGATCATAAACAACACATAGGTAATAGATTGATAATCAACATAACATAGTATTCTCTATCCATCGGATCCCGACAAACACAACATATAGCATTACAGATAGATGATCTTGATCATGTTAGGCAGCTCACAAGATCCGACAATGAAGCACATAAGGAGAAGACGACCATCTAGCTACTGCTATGGACCCATAGTCCAGGGGTGAACTACTCACTCATCACTCCGGAGGCGACCATGGCGGTGAAGAGTCCTCCGGGAGATGATTCCCCTCTCCGGCAGGGTGCCGGAGGCGATCTCCTGAATCCCCCGAGATGGGATTAGCGGCGGCGTCTCTGGAAGGTTTTCCGTATCGTGGCTCTCGGTACTGGGGGTTTCGCGACGAAGACTATATGTAGGCGGAAGGGTAGCCTCGGAGGGGTTACGGGGGCCCCACACGCTAGGGCCGCGCGGGCCCCCCTGGGCCGCGCCGCCCTAGTGTGGCGGCGCCCCGTGGCCCCACTCCGTCTTCTCTTCGGTCTTCTGGAAGCTTCGTGGCAAAATAGGCCCCTGGGCGTTGATTTCGTCCAATTCCGAGAATATTTCCTTACTAGGATTTCTGAAACCAAAAACAGCAGAAAACAGCAACTGGCTCTTCGGCATCTCGTTAATAGGTTAGTGTCGGAAAATGCATAAATACGACATAAAGTATGCATAAAACATGTAGATATCATCAATAATGTGGCATGGAACATAAGAAATTATCGATACGTCGGAGACGTATCAGCATCCCCAAGCTTAGTTCCTGCTTGTCCCGAGCAGCTTAAACGATAACAAAGATAATTTCTGGAGTGACATGCCATCATAACCTTGATCATACTATTGTAAGCATATGTAATGAATGCAGCGATCAAAACAATGGTAATGACATGAGTAAACAAATGAATCATAAAGCAAAGACTTTTCATGAATAATACTTCAAGACAAGCATCAATAAGTCTTGCATGAGAGTTAACTCATAAAGCAATAAATCAAAGTAAAGGTATTGAAGCAACACAAAGGAAGATTAAGTTTCAGCGGTTTCTTTCAACTTATAACATGTATATCTCATGGATATTGTCAATGTAAAGTAGTATAACAAGTGCAATATGCAAGTATGTAGGAATCAATGCACAGTTCACACAAGTGTTTGCTTCTTGAGGTGGAGAGAAATAGGTGAACTGACTCAACATAAAAGTAAAAGAATGGTCCTTCAAAGAGGAAAGCATCGATTGCTATATTTGTGCTAGAGCTTTGGTTTTGAAAACATGAAACAATGTTGTCAACGGTAGTAATAAAGCATATGTATCATGTAAATTATATCTTACAAGTTGCAAGCCTCATGCATAGTATACTAATAGTGCCCGCACCTTGTCCTAATTAGCTTGGATTACCAGGATTATCATCGAAATACACATGTTTTAACCAAGTGTCACAAAGGGGTACCTCTATGCCGCCTGTACAAAGGTCTAAGGAGAAAGCTCGCATTTGGATTTCTCGCTTTTGATTATTCTCAACTTAGACATCCATACCGGGACAACATAGACAACAGATAATGGACTCCTCTTTAATGCATAAGCATGTAGCAACAATTAATGTTCTCATATGAGATTGAGGATATTTGTCCAAAACTGAAACTTCCACCATGATTCATGGCTTTAGTTAGCGGCCCAATGTTCTTCTCTAACAATATGCATGCTCTAACCATTAAATGAGTGGTAAATCTCCCTTACTTCAGACAAGACGGACATGCATAGCCACTCACATGATATTCAACAAAGAGTAGTTGATGGCGTCCCCAGGAACATGGTTATCGCACAACAAGCAACTTAATAAGAGATAAAGTGCATAAGTACATATTCAATACCACAATAGTTTTTAAGCTATTTTTCCCATGAGCTATATATTGCAAAGGCGAATGATGGAAATTTTAAAGGTAGCACTCAAGCAATTTACTTTGGAATGGCGGAGAAATACCATGTAGTAGGTAGGTATGGTGGACACAAATGGCATAGTGGTTGGCTCAAGGATTTTGGATGCATGAGAAGTATTCCCTCTCGATACAAGGTTTAGGCTAGCAAGGTTATTTGAAACAAACACAAGGATGAACCGGTGCAGCAAAACTCACATAAAAGACATATTGTAAACATTATAAGACTCTACACCGTCTTCCTTGTTGTTCAAAACTCAATACTAGAAATTATCTAGACTTTAGGGAGACCAAATATGCAAACCAAATTTTAGCAAGCTCTATGTATTTCTTCATTAGTAGGTGCAAAGTATATGATGCAAGAGCTTAAACATGAGCACAACAATTTCCAAGTATAAAATTATTCAAGACATTTTAGAATTACTACATGTAGCATTTCCCGATTCCAACCATATAACAATTTAACGAAGAAGATTCATCCTTCGCCATGAATACTATGAGTAAAGCCTAAGGACATATTTGTCCATATGCTACAGCGGAGCGTGTCTCTCTCCATAAAGTGAATGCAAGGATCCATTTTATTCAAACAAAACAAAAAACAAAAACAAACCGACGCTCCAAGCAAAGCCCATAAGATGTGATGGAATAAAAATATAGTTTGAGGGCAGGAACCTGATAATGTTGTCGATGAAGAAGGGGATGCCTTGGGCATCCCCAAGCTTAGACGCTTGAGTCTTCTTAAAATATGCAGGGGTGAACCACCGGGGCATCCCCAAGCTTAGAGCTTTCACTCTCCTTGATCATATTGTATCATCTCCCTCTCTTGATCCTTGAAAACTTCCTCCACACCAAACTCGAAACAACTCATTAGAGGGTTAGTGCACAATAAAAATTTACATGTTCAGAGGTGACATAATAATTCTTAACACTTCTGGACATTGCACAAAGCTACTGGACATTAATGGAACAAAGAAATTCATCCATCATAGCAAAAGAGGCAATGCGAAATAAAAGGCAGAATCTGTCAAAACAGAACAGTTCGTAAATACGAATTTTAAAGTGGCACCAGACTTGCTCAAATGAAAATGCCCAAATTGAATGAAAGTTGCGTACATATCTGAGGATCACGCACGTAAATTGGCATATTTTTCTGAGCTACCTACAGAGAGGCAGGTCAAAATTCGTGACAGCAAAAAAATCTGTTTCTGCGCAGTAATCCAAATCTAGTATGAACCTTACTATCAAAGACTTTACTTGGCACAACAATGCACAAAAGTAAGATAAGGAGAGGTTGCTACAGTAGTAAACAACTTCCAAGACTCAAATATAAAATAAAAGTACTGTAGTAAAAACATGGGTTGTCTCCCATAAGCGCTTTTCTTTAACGCCTTTCAGCTAGGCGCAGAAAGTGTATATCAAGTGTTATCAAGAGATGATGCATCGACAGCGGGGTTTGGAGTTTTCTCAACTATGCATTTTATCTTATCTATGTAAGTTTCAGAGGCTCCCTTTTCATTAGTCTTAGGCTTGCTATTCTCAACAAACAAATTTTCGGGAACAAGCCAAGCATAATTATTTTCTAGTGCCTCGCACATTCCTAAGAGTTTGCACGGTATTGAGGTTTTAATATCCCCCTCATAATTAACTTGATTATTATACTTTTGTCTATATTTTTCCATTTTTTCAAGGGTACTGGCAAAATTGGTATAAGAGCCTAGCATATTATATTTAGTGAAAACTTTTCTAGCTTCTCTTGCTACTCCCCCAAATTCTTTAAGAAGGGTTTCTAATACAAAATCTTTCTTTTCCCCTTCTTCCATATCACCCAGTGTGAGAAACATGTGTTGGATTATAGGATTAAGATTAACAAATTTAGTTTCAAACATGTGAACTAAAGAAGCAACAGCAATTTCATAAGTAGGAGCAAGTTCTACCAAGTGTCTATCTTCAAAATCTTCAGTGGTACTAACATGAGTGAAAAAATCTTCTATATTATCTTTCCCAGTTATAGACCCTTGTCCCACAGGTATATCTTTTACATTAAAATTAAAAGGAAACATGTTCAAATAAGTAAAGCAAATGCAAGTAACTAATTTTTTGTGTGTTTTTGATATAGAGTGCAAGACAGTAAATAAAGTAAAGCTAGCAACTAATTTTTTTTGTGTTTTGATATAATGCAGCAAACAAAGTAGTAAATAACATAAAGCAAGACAAAAACAAAGTAAAGAGATTGGATTGTGGAGACTCCCCTTGCAGCGTGTCTTGATCTCCCCGGCAACGGCGCCAGAAAAAATGCTTGATTGCGCGTAGTTAACACGTCCGTTGGGAACCCCAAGAGGAAGGTGTGATGCGTACAGCGGCAAGTTTTCCCTCAGTAAGAAACCAAGGTTTATCGAACCAGTAGGAGCCAAGAAGCATGTTGAAGGTTGATGGCGGTGGGTGTTGGAGATATGCCCAAGAGGCAATAATAAAAGTGGTTATTATATATATCTTTATGTTTATGATAAATGTTTATATACCATGCTATAATTGTATTAACCGAAACATTGATACATGTGTGATATGTAAACAACAAAGAGTCCCTAGTATGCCTCTTAACTAGCTTGTTGATTAATGGATGATTAGTTTCATAATCATGAACATTGGATGTTATTAATAACAAGGTTATATCATTGTATGAATGATGTAATGGACACACCCAATTAAGCGTAGCATAAGATCTCGTAATTAAGTTATTTGCTATAAGCTTTCGATACATAGTTACCTAGTCCTTATGACCATGAGATCATGTAAATCACTTATACCGGAAAGGTACTTTGATTACACCAAACGCCATTGCATAAATGGGTGGTTATAAAGGTGGGATTAAGTATCCGGAAAGTATGAGTTGAGGCATATGGATCAACAGTGGGATTTGTCCATCCCGATGACGGATAGATATACTCTGGGCCCTCTCGGTGGAATGTCGTCTAATGTCTTGCAAGCATATGAATAAGTTCATAAGAGACCACATACCACGGTACGAGTAAAGAGTACTTGTCAGGAGACGAGGTTGAACAAGGTATAGAGTGATACCGATGATCAAACCTCGGACAAGTAAAATATCGCGTGACAAAAGGAATTGGTATCGTATGTGAATGGTTCATTCGATCACTAAAAGTCATCGTTGAATATGTGGGTGCTATTATGGATCTCCAGATCCCGCTATTAGTTATTGGTCGGAGTGAGTACTCAACCATGTCCGCATAGTTCGCGAACCGTAGGGTGACACACTTAAAGTTGGATGTTGAAATGGTAGAACTTGAATATGGAATGGAGTTCGAATATTTGTTCGGAGTCCGGATGAGATCCCGGACATCACGAGGAGTTCCGGAATGGTCCGGAGAATAAGATTCATATATAGGATGTCATTTTATGTGATTTAAAATGATTCGGAAGGTTCTATGGAAGGTTCTAGAAGGTTCTAGAAAAGTCCGGAAGAAACCACCAAGGAAGGTGGAGTCCCGGAGGGACTTCACCTCCATTGCCGGCCAACCCTAGAGGGGGAGGAGTCCCAAGTGGACTCCCCCTATGGGGGCCGGCCACCCCACATGGAAGGGGGAATCCCACCCCAAGTGGGATTCCCACCTTGGGTAGGTTTCCCTATCACATGGAAGGTTTTTGGTTCGGGTCTTATTCGGAGACTTGTAGTCCAACACTTGGGGCTTCCACCTATATAATGAGGGGCCAAGGGGAGGGGGCCGGCCACCCCAAGACCACAAGCTGGCCGCACCCCTAAGTGGCCGGCCACCCCCTCCCAAACCCTAGCCGCCCCCTCTCCTCCATAGCTCCCGCGTGCTTTAGCGAAGCTTCGCCGGAGTTCTCCACCGCCACCGACACCACGCTGTCGTGCTGTCGGATTCAAGAGGAGCTACTACTTCCGCTGCCCGGCCGGAGCGGGAGGTGGACGTCGTCTTCATCAACAACCGAACGTGTGACCGAGTACGGAGGTGCTGCCCATTCGTGGCGCCGGTGATCAAGATCTTCTACGCGCTTTTGCAAGCGGCAAGTGAACGTCTACCGCGGCAACAAGAGCCTCATCTTGTAGGCTTTGAAATCTGTTCAAGGGTGAGACTCGATAAACCCCTCGTTGCTACCGTCTTCTAGATTGCATCTTGGCTTGGATTGCGTGTTCGCGGTAGGAAAATTTTTGTTTTCTATGCAACGTTATCCTACAGTGGTATCAGAGCCGTGTCTATGCATAGATGGTTGCACAAGTAGAACACAATGGTTTTGTGGGCGTTGATGCTCTTGTTATCTTTAGTTGAGTACTTTGCATCTTTATGGCATAGTGGGATGAAGCGGCTCGGACTAACTTTACATGACCGCGTTCATGAGACTTGTTCCTCGTTCGACATGCAACTTGTATTGCATAAGAGGCTTTGCGGGTGTCTGTCTCTCCTACTATAGTAAAGATTCAATTTACTCTTCTATTGACAACATTAGTATCAACGTTGTGGTTCATGTTCGTAGGTAGATTAGATCTTTCTCGAAAACCCTAAACCACGTAAAATATGCAAACCAAATTAGAGACGTCTAACTTGTTTTTGCAGGGTTTGGTGATGTGATATGGCCATAATGTGATGATGAATATGTATGAGATGATCATTATTGTATTGTGGCAACCGGCGGAGCCTTATGGTTGTCTTTAAATTTCATGTTGAGTAGTATTTCAAAGTAGTTGTAATAGTTGCTACATGGAGGACAATCATGAAGACGGCGCCATTGACCTTGACGCTACGCCGACGATGATGGAGATCATACCCGAAGATGATGGAGATCATGTTCGTGCTTTGGAGATGAAGATCAAAGGCGCAAAGACAAAAGGGCCATATCATATCACATATGAACTGCATGTGATGTTAATCCTTTTATGCATCTTATTTTGCTTAGATCGCGACGGTAGCATTATAAGATGATCCCTCACTAAAATCTCAAGGTAATAAAGTGTTCATCCTTAGTAGCACCGTTGCCAAGACTTGTCGTTTCGAAGCATCTCGTGATGATCGGGTGTGATAGAATCAACAAGTGCATACAACGGGTGCAAGCTAGTTTTTGCACATGCGGATACTAAGGTGGCCTTGACGAGCCTAGCATGTACAGACATGGTCTCGGAACACGTGATATCGAAAGGTAGAGCATGAATCATATGATTGATATGATGAACACTTTGAGTGTTCGCCATTGAAATTACACCTTGTCTCGTGATGATCGGACTTAGGTGTGGTGGATTTGGTTCGTGTGATCACTAAGACAATGCGAGGGATATTGTTTTGAGTGGGAGTTCACCTAGATTTTTAATTAACTTGAATTAAAATTTGAACTCAATTTATCATAAACTTAGTCTAAACTATTGCAAATATATGTTGTAGAGATGGCGTCCCCAATCAATTTTAACCAGTTCCTAGAGAAAGAAAAGCTTAAGAGCAACGGTAGCAACTTCACCGACTGGTTCCATCATGTGAGGATTTTCCTCTCTGGCGGAAATCTGCAATTTGTGCTTGATGCACCGCTAGGTGACCCTCCTGCAGAAACTGAAACCGATGAAGTAAAAGCTGTTTACGAGACTCGGAAAACTCGGTACTCTCAAGTTCAGTGTGCCCTCTGTGCGATCGGAAGCCGATCTTCAAGAACGTTTTGAGCACCACGATCCTCATGAGTTGGTCAATGAGCTGAAAGCTATATTTGAGACTCATGCGGCCGTGGAATGCTATGAAGCATCGAAACACTTCTTCGGCTGCATGATGGAAGAAGGCAGCTCCGTTAGTGAGCACATGCTCGGCGATGGCGTGTATTTCACACGTTCGTTGGGCAACCCCAAGAGGAAGGTATGATGCGCACAGCGAGCAAGTTTTCCCTCGAGAAAGAAACCAAGGTTTATCGAACCGGGAGGAGCCAAGAAGCACGTTGAAGGTTGATGGCGGCGAGATGTAGTGCGGCGCAACACCGGGGATTCCGGCGCCAACGTGGAACTGCACAACACAACCAAAGTACTTTGCCCCAACGAAACAATGAGGTTGTCAATCTCACCGGCTTGTTGTAACAAAGGATTAACCGTATTGTGTGGAAGATGATTGTTTGCGAGAGAAAACAGTAAAAACAAGTATTGCGATGGATTGTATTTCGGTAAAGAGAATTGGACCGGGGTCCACGAGTTCACTAGAGGTGTCTCTCCCATAAGACGAACAGCATGTTGGGTGAACAAATTACGGTTGGGCAATTGACAAATAAAGAGAGCATGACAATGCACATACATATCATGATGAGTATAGTGAGATTTAATTGGGCATTACGACAAAGTACATAGACCGCCATCCAAGCTGCATCTATGCCTAAAAAGTCCACCTTCGAGTTATCATCCGAACCCCTCCGGTATTAAGTTGCAAAGCAACGGACAATTGCATTAAGTATGGTGCGTAATGTAATCAACAACTACATCCTTAGACATAGCATCAATGTTTTATCCCTAGTGGCAACGAGCACAACACAACCTTAGAACTTTTCATCATCTGTCCCAGGTGTCAATGCGAGGCATGAACCCACTATCGAGCATAAGTACTCCCTCTTGGAGTTAAAAGCATCTACTTGGCCGGAGCATCTACTAATAACGGAGAGCATGCAAGATCATAAACAACACATAAGCATAACTTTGATAATCAACATAACAAGTATTCTCTATTCATCGGATCCCAACAAACGCAACATATAGAATTACATATAGATGATCTTGATCATGATAGGCAGCTCACAAGATCCGACAATGATATCACAATGGGGAGAAGACAACCATCTAGCTACTGCTATGGACCCATAGTCCAGGGGTAGACTACTCACTCATCACTCCGGAGGTGACCATGGCGGTGTAGAGTCCTCCGGGAGATGATTCCCCTCTCCGGCAGGGTGCCGGAGGCGATCTCCAGGATCCCCCGAGATGGGATCGGCGGTGACGGCGTCTGTGGAAGGTTTTCCGTATCGTGGCTCTCGGTACTGGGGGTTTCGTCACGGAGGCTTTAAGTAGGCGGAAGGGTAGGTCAAGAGGCAGCACGAGGGCCCCACACCACAGGGCCGCGCGGCCAAGGGGGGCCGCGCCGCCCTAGGGTGTGGCCCCTCGTGGCCCCTCTTCGTCTCGTCTTCGGTCTTCCGGAAGCTTCGTGAGAAAATAGGCCTCTGGGCTTTTATTTCGTCCAATTCCGAGAATATTTCTTTACTAGGATTTCTGAAACCAAAAACAGCGAGAAAACGAGAAGCGGCACTTCGGCATCTTGTTAATAGGTTAGTTCCGGAAAATGCACGAATATGACATAAAGTGTGCATAAAACATGTAGATAACATCAATAATGTGGCATGGAACACAAGAAATTATCGATACGTTGGAGACGTATCAGCATCCCCAAGCTTAGTTCTGCTCGTCCCGAGCGAGGTAAAACGATAACAAAGATAATTTACGGAGTGACATGCCATCATAATCTTGATCATACTATTTGTAAAGCATATGTAAAGAATGCAGCGATCAAAACAATGTGTATGACATGAGTAAACAAGTGAATCATAAAGCAAATACTTTTCATGAATAGCACTTCAAGACAAGCATCAATAAGTCTTGCATAAGAGTTAACTCATAAAGCAATAATTCAAAGTAAAGGTATTGAAGCAACACAAAAGAAGATTAAGTTTCAGCGGTTGCATTCAACTTGTAACATGTATATCTCATGGATATTGTCAACATAGAGTAATATAATAAGTGCAATAAGCAAGTATGTAGGAATCAATGCACAGTTCACACAAGTGTTTGCTTCTTGAGGTGGAGAGAAATAGGTGAACTGACTCAACATTAAAAGTAAAAGAAAGGTCCTCATAGAGGAAAAGCATCGATTGCTATATTTGTGCTAGAGCTTTGATTTTGAAAACATGAAACAATTTTGTCAACGGTAGTAATAAAGCATATGCATCATGTAAATTATATCTTATAAGTTGCAAGCCTCATGCATAGTGTACTAATAGTGCTCGCACCTTGTCCTAATTAGCTTGGATTACCTGGATTATCACCGCAATACATATGCTTTAACCAAGTTTCACAAAGGGGTACCTCTATGCCGCCTGTACAAAGGTCTAAGGAGAAAGCTCGCATTTGGATTTCTCGCTTTTGATTATTCTCAACTTAGACATCCATACCGGGACAACATAGACAACGGATAATGGACTCCTCTTTTAATGCTTTAAGCATTTGACAACAATTAATTCTTTTCTCATTAGAGATTTGAGGATGTTTGTCCAAAACTGAAACTTCCACCATGGATCATGGCTTTAGTTAGCGGCCCAATGTTCTTCTCTCACAATATGCATGCTCAAACCATTCAACTCGGTGTAGATCGCCCTTACTTCGGACAAGACGAACATGCATAGCAACTCACATGAAATTCAACAATGAGTTGATGGCGTTCCCCGATAAACATGGTTATCGCACAACAAGCAACTTAATAAGAGATAAAGTGCATAATTACATATTCAATACCACAATAGTTTTTAAGCTATTTGTCCCATGAGCTATATATTGCAAAGGTAAATGATGGAATTTTAAAGGTAGCACTCAAGCAATTTACTTTGGAATGGCGGGAAGATACCATGTAGTATAGGTAGGTATGGTGGACACAAATGGCATAGTGGTTGGCTCAAGTATTTTGGATGCATGAGAAGTATTCCCTCTCGATACAAGGTTTAGGCTAGCAAGGTTATTTGAAACAAACACAAGGATGAACCGGTGCAGCAAAACTCACATAAAAGACATATTGAAAACATTATAAGACTCTACACCGTCTTCCTTGTTGTTCAAACTCAATACTAGAAATTATCTAGACCTTAGAGAAACCAAATATGCAAACCAAATTTTAGCATGCTCTATGTATTTCTTCATTAATGGGTGCAAAGCATATGATGCAAGAGCTTAAACATGAGCACAACAATTGCCAAGTATCACATTACCCAAGACATTTTTAGCAATTACTACATGTATCATTTTCCAATTCCAACCATATAACAATTTAACGAAGGAGAAACTTCGCCATGAATACTATGAGTAGAAACCAAGGACATATTTGTCCATATGCTACAGCGGAGTGTGTATCTCTCCCATAAAGTGAATGCTAGGATCCATTTTATTCAAACAAAACAAAAACAAAAACAAACCGACGCTCCAAGAAAAAGCACATAAGATGTGGCCGAATAAAAATGTAGTTTCAGGGGAGGAACCTGATAATTTGTTGATGAAGAAGGGGATGCCTTGGGCATCCCCAAGCTTAGACAGCTTGAGTCTTCTTGATATATGCAGGGGTGAACCACGGGGTGCATCCCCAAGCTTAGAGCTTTCACTCTCCTTGATCATGTTGCATCATACTCCTCTCTTGACCCTTGAAAACTTCCTCCACACCAAACTCGAAACAACTCATTAGAGGGTTGGTGCACAATATAAATTGACATATTCAGAGGTGACACAATCATTCTTAACACTTCTGGACATTGCATAATGCTACTGGACATTAGTGGATCAAAGAAATTCATCCAACATAGCGAAAGAGGCAATGCGAAATAAAAGGCAGAATCTGTCAAAACAGAACAGTTCGTATTGACGAATTTTAAAATGGCACCAGACTTGCTCAAACGGAAATGCTCAAATTGAATGAAAGTTGCGTACATATCTGAGGATCATGCTCGTAAATTGGCGTAATTTTCTGAGCTACCTACAGGGAGGTGGACCCAGATTCGTGACAGCAAAGAAATCTGGAACTGCGCAGTAATCCAAATCTAGTACTTACTTTTCTATCAACGGCTTAACTTGGCACAACAAAACTCAAAACTAAGATAAGGAGAGGTTGCTACAGTAGTAAACAACTTCCAAGACTCAAATATAAAACAAAAATACTGTAGTAAAAACACATGGGTTATCTCCCAAGAAGTTCTTTCTTTATAGCCATTAAGATGGGCTCAGCAGTTTTAATGATGCACTCGCAAGAAATAGTATTTGAAGCAAAAGAGAGCATCAAGAAGAAAATACAAAACATATTTAAGTCTAACATACTTCCTATGCATAGGAATCTTGTAAATAAACAAGTTCATGAAGAGCAAAGTAACAAGCATAGGAAGATAAAACAAGTGTAGCTTCAAAAATTTCAGCACATAGAGAGGTGTTTTAGTAACATGAAAATTTCTACAACCATATTTTCCTCTCTCATAATAACTTTCAGTAGCAACATGAGCAAACTCAACAATATAACTATCACATAAAGCATTCTTATCATGAGTCTCATGCATAAAATTATTACTCTCCACATAAGCATAATCAATTTTATTAGTTGTAGTAGGAGCAAATTCAACAAAGTAGCTATCATTATTATTCTCATCAAGTGTAGGAGGCATAGTATAATCACAACAAAATTTACTCTCCATAGTAGGTGGCATCAAAAGACCACTATTATAATCATCACAAATAGGAGGCAAAGTATCATCAAAGAAAATTTTCTCCTCAATGCTTGGGGGACTAAAAATATCATGAAAACCAGCTTCCCCAAGCTTAGAACTTTCTATATCATTATAAACAATGGTGTTCAAAGCGTTCATACTAATATTACTACCAGCATGCAAATAAGATTTCATAGGTTTTTTAATTTTCGCATCAAACAATCCATGTTTTAAATCAGGAAATAGAATAAGAAGCTCACTCTTGTACATTATGCCAAACTAGTGTAATCACACAACTTAGTATTCTCAAGGGTGGCCATTTTAGCAGTAGTAAATAAAGCAAACTAGATGAAGTAAATGCAAGTAAACTAATTTTTTTGTGTTTTTAATATAGCAAACAAGACAGTAAATAAAGTAAAGCTAGCAACTAATTTTTTTGTGTTTTGATATAATGCAGCAAACAAAGTAGTAAATAAAATAAAGCAAGACAAAAACAAAGTAAAGAGATTGAGAAGTGGAGACTCCCCTTGCAGCGTGTCTTGATCTCCCCGGCAACGGCGCCAGAAAAAGAGCTGTTGACGTGGGAGTTGAAAATCTTTGTGGTGTAACTTTCCTTCGTTCCCCGGCAACGGCGCCGGAAAAGAGCTTGATGGCGTGTATTTCACACGTTCGTTGGGCAACCCCAAGAGGAAGGTATGATGCGCACAGCAGCAAGTTTTCCCTCGGAAAGAAACCAAGGTTTATCGAACCGGGAGGAGCCAAGAAGCACGTTGAAGGTTGATGGCGGCGAGATGTAGTGCGGTGCAACACCGGGGATTCCGGCGCCAACGTGGAACCTGCACAACACAACCAAAGTACTTTGCCCCAACGAAACGAGTGAGGTTGTCAATCTCACCAGGCTTGCTGTAACAAAGGATTAACCGTATTGTGTGGAAGATGATTGTTTGCGAGAGAAAACGGTAAAAACAAGTATTGCGAGTAGATTGTATTTCGGTAAAGAGAATTGGACCGGGGTCCACGAGTTCACTAGAGGTGTCTCTCCCATAAGACGAACGAGCATGTTGGGTGAACAAATTACGGTTGGGCAATTGACAAATAAAGAGAGCATGACAATGCACATACATATCATGATGAGTATAGTGAGATTTAATTGGGCATTACGACAAAGTACATAGACCGCCATCCAAGCTGCATCTATGCCTAAAAAGTCCACCTTCGAGGTTATCATCCGAACCCCCTCCGGTATTAAGTTGCAAAGCAACGAGACAATTGCATTAAGTATGGTGCGTAATGTAATCAACAACTACATCCTTAGACATAGCATCAATGTTTTATCCCTAGTGGCAACAACACAACACAACCTTAGAACTTTCTCGTCACTCGTCCCGGGTGTCAATGCGAGCATGAACCCACTATCGAGCATAAGTACTCCCTCTTGGAGTTAAAAGCATCTACTTGGCCGCGAGCATCTACTAATAACGGAGAGCATGCAAGATCATAAACAACACATAAGCATAACTTTGATAATCAACATAACAAGTATTCTCTATTCATCGGATCCCAACAAACGCAACATATAGAATTACATATAGATGATCTTGATCATGATAGGCAGCTCACAAGATCCGACAATGATAGCACAATGGGGAGAAGACAACCATCTAGCTACTGCTATGGACCCATAGTCCAGGGGTAGACTACTCACTCATCACTCCGGAGGTGACCATGGCGGTGTAGAGTCCTCCGGGAGATGATTCCCCTCTCCGGCAGGGTGCCGGAGGCGATCTCCAGGATCCCCCGAGATGGGATCGGCGGTGACGGCGTCTCTGGAAGGTTTTCCGTATCGTGGTTCTCGGTACTGGGGGTTTCGTCACGGAGGCTTTAAGTAGGCGGAAGGGTAGGTCAAGAGGCGGCACGAGGGCCCCACACCACAGGGCCGCGCGGCCAAGGGGGGCCGCGCCGCCCCAGGGTGTGGCCCCCTCGTGGCCCCTCTTCGTCTCGTCTTTGGTCTTCTGGAAGCTTCGTGAGAAAATAGGCCTCTGGGCTTTTATTTCGTCCAATTCCGAGAATATTTCTTTACTAGGATTTACGAAACCAAAAACAGCGAGAAAACAGCAAGCGGCACTTCGGCATCTTGTTAATAGGTTAGTTCCAGAAAATGCACGAATATGACATAAAGTGTGCATAAAACATGTAGATAACATCAATAATGTGGCATGGAACACAAGAAATTATCGATACGTTGGAGACGTATCACTCGCCATGCCCGGGCATGCGAAGAAACTCAGTGACTTGGGAATAGTGATTCCTAACAGACTGGGGATTAATCGCGTCCTTCAATCACTGCCACCAAGTTACAAGAACTTTGTGATGAACTACAATATGCAGAACATGAACAAGGAGTTACCTGAACTCTTTGGCATGCTAAAAGCTCGCTGAGATTGAGATCAAGAAAGAGCACCAAGTGTTGATGGTCAACAAGACCACCAGTTTCAAGAAACAGGGCAAGTCTAAGGGAAAATTCAAGAAGGGTGGCAAGAAAGCTGCCACGCCTCCTATGAAACCTAAGAACGGCCCTAAGCCTGATGTTGAGTGCTATTACTGCAAGGAGAAGGGACACTGGAAGCGTAATTGCTCCAAGTATTTGGCGGATCTGAAGAGCGGCCTTGTCAAGAAGAAGAAAGAAGGTATATCTGATATACATGTTATAGATGTTTATCTCACTGGTTCTCGTTCTAGTACATGGGTATTTGATACTGGTTCGGTTGCTCATATTTGTAACTCAAAACAGGAACTAAAGAATAAACGAAGACTACTGAAAGATGAAGTGACGATGCGCGTTGGAAATGGATCCAAAGTCGATGTGATCGATGTTGGCACACTTCCTCTACATCTACCTTCGGGATTAGTTTTAAGCCAAAATAATTGTTATTTTGTACCCGCGTTGAGCATGAACATTATATCTGGATCTTGTTTAATGCAATACGGTTATTCATTCAATTCTGAGAATAATGGTTGTTCTATTTTTATGAATAATATCTTTTATGGTCGAGCACCTGAAAAGAATGGCTTATTTCTGTTAGATCTCGATAGTAGTGATACGCATATACATAACATTGATGCTAAGCGAATTAAATTGAATGATAATTCTACTTATATGTGGCACTTGTCGTCTTGGTCATATTGGAGTGAAACGCATGAAGAAACTCCATACTGATGGATTACTTGAATCACTTGACTTTGAGTCACTTGATAGATGCGAAGCATGTCTGATGGGAAAAATGACTAAGACTCCATTTTCTGGTATGATGGAAATCATACATACCGATGTGTGTGGACCAATGAGCGTAGCATCGCGCGGTGGTTATCGTTATGTTCTAACCTTCACAGATGAGCTGAGTAGATATGGGTATATCTATTTCATGAAACATAAATCCGAAACTTTTGAGAAGTTTAAGGAATTCCAAAGTGAAGTAGAAAATCAACGTAACAAGAAGATTAAATTTCTACGATCTGATCGCGGAGGTGAATATCTGAGTTATGAGTTTGGCATGCATTTAAAGAAATGCGGAATACTTTCACAATTGACACCGCCGGGAACACCACAACCAAACGGTGTGTCCGAACGTCGTAATCGAACTCTCTTAGATATGGTTCGTTCTATGATGTCTCTTACTGATTTGCCATTATCATTTTGGAGTTATGCATTAGAGACAGCCGCATTCACTTTAAATAGAGCACCATCAAAATCCGTAGAAACGACACCGTATGAATTATGGTTTAATAAGAAACCTAAGTCTGTCGTTCCTTAAAGTTTGGGGTTGCGAAGCCTATGTAAAAAAGTTACAACCGGACAAGCTAGAACCCAAAGCGGAGAAATGCGTCTTCATAGGATACCCTAAGGAAACTATAGGGTACACTTTCTATCACAGATCCGAAGGCAAAATCTTTGTTGCTAAGAACGGAACCTTTCTTGAGAAAGAATTTCTCACTAAAGAAGTGATCTGGAAGAAAAGTAGAACTCGATGAGATTAATGAATCTATACTCGTTGATCGAGTAGCGCAGATGCGGAAGTTGTACCTGTACTGCCTACACTGGCAACAGAGGAAGCTAATGATAATGAGCATGAAACTTCGAACGAGGAAACTACTGAACCTCGCAGATCGACAAGAGAACGTGCCACTCCTGATTGGTATGATCCTTGTCTAAATGTCATGATTGTGGATAACAATGATGAGGACCCTGCGACGTATGAAGAAGCGATGATGAGCCCAGATTCCAACAAATGGCAAGAAGCCATGAAATCCGAAATAGGATCCATGTATGATAACAAAGTATGGACTTTGCTAGACTTACCTGATAGCCGCAAGGCTGTCGAGAATAAATGGATCTTCAAGAGAAAAACAGATGCTGATGGTAATATTACTGTCTATAAAGCTCGACTTGTCGCAAAGGGTTTCCGACAAATTCAAGGTGTTGACTACGATGAGACTTTCTCACCTGTAGCGAAGCTAAAATCTGTGAGGATTTTGTTAGCAATAGCTGCATTTTTCGATTATGAGATTTGGCAGATGGATGTCAAAACAGCGTTCCTTAATGGAGACATTGAGGAAGAGTTGTATATGGTACAACCCAAAGGTTTTGTCGATCCTAAAAATGCTGACAAAGTATGCAAACTTCAGCGTTCAATTTATGGACTGAAGCAAGCATCAAGAAGTTGGAACCGACGCTTTGATAAGGTGATCAAAGACTTCGGGTTTATACAGTGCCATGGAGAGGCCTGTATTTACAAGAAAGTGAGTGGGAGCTCTGTAGCATTCCTGATATTATATGTAGATGACATATTATTGATTGGGAATGATATAGAACTATTAAGCGAGTGTAAAAGGTTATTTGAATAACAGTTTTTCAATGAAAGACCTTGGTGAAGCATCGTATATATTAGGCATCAAGATTTATAGAGATAGATCAAGACGCCTAATAGGGCTTTCACTGAGTACATACCTGGACAAGATTCTAAAGAAGTTTAGAATGGACGAAAGTAAGAAAGGGTTTTTACCTATGTTACCAGGCAAGGTCTTGAGTAAGACTCAAGGACCGGCTACGGCGGAAGAAAGAGAAAGGATGAATCAGATCCCCTATGCTTCGGCAGTAGGCTCTATTATGTATGCCATGCTATGTACAAGACCGGATATAGCGCATGCTGTTAGTTTGACTAGCAGATATCAAAGTGATCCAGGAATAGAACACTGGACAGCGGTCAAGAATATCCTGAAGTACTTGAAAAGAACTAAGGATATGTTTCTTTGTTATGGAGGTGACCAAGAGCTCGTTGTAACAAGTTACACCGATGCAAGTTGGAACACTGATCCTGATGACTCTAAGTCACAATCCGGGTACGTGTTTATATTGAAATGTGCTGCAGTAAGCTGGGCAAGCTCGAAGCAGTGCACGGTGGCGAAGTCTTTAACAGAATCGGAGTACATAGCGGCTTCAGAGGCTTCATCAGAAGCGGTATGGATGAAGAGGTTCATTGTAGAGCTCGGTGTGGTTCCTAGTGCATTTGACCCACTAGTCATATACTGTGACAACATGGGTGCCATCGCCAATGCACAAGAACCAAGGTCACACAAGAGGCTGAAGCATATCAAGCTGCGTTATCATTCGATTCGCGAGTACATCGAAGATGGAGAAGTAAAGATTTGCAAAGTACACACTCGATCTGAATGTAGCAGATCCGTTGACTAAAGCTCTCCCTAGGGCAAAACATGACCAACACCAGAATGCTATGGGTGTTAGGTTCCTTACAATGTAATCTAGATTATTGACTCTAGTGCAAGTGGGAGACTGTTGGAGATATGCCCAAGAGGCAATAATAAAAGTGGTTATTATATATATCTTTATGTTTATGATAAATGTTTATATACCATGCTATAATTGTAATAACCGAAACATTGATACATGTGTGATATGTAAATAACAAAGAGTCCCTAGTATGCCTCTTAACTAGCTTGTTGATTAATGTATGATTAGTTTCATAATCATGAACATTGGATGTTATTAATAACAAGGTTATATCATTGTATGAATGATGTAATGGACACACCCAATTAAGCGTA
The DNA here is from genome assembly GCF_022539505.1 of Lolium rigidum. NCBI lineage: Eukaryota > Viridiplantae > Streptophyta > Magnoliopsida > Poales > Poaceae > Lolium > Lolium rigidum. The sequence goes on from NC_061513.1 coordinate 241,451,877, forward strand.
GCATAAGATCTCGTCATTAAGTTATTTGCTATAAGCTTTCGATACATAGTTACCTAGTCCTTATGACCATGAGATCATGTAAATCACTTATACCGGAAAGGTACTTTGATTACACCAAACGCCATCGCATAAATGGGTGGTTATAACGGTGGGATTAAGTATCCGGAAAGTATGAGTTGAGGCATATGGATCAACGAGTGGGATTTGTCCATCCCAATGACGGATAGATATACTCCGGGCCCTCTCGGTGGAATGTCGTCTAATGTCTTGCAAGCATATGAATAAGTTCATAAGAGACCACATACCATGGTACGAGTAAAGAGTACTTGTCAGGAGACGAGGTTGAACAAGGTATAGAGTGATACCGATGATCAAACCTCGGACAAGTAAAATATCGCGTGACAAAGGGAATTGGTATCGTATGTGAATGGTTCATTCGATCACTAAAAGTCATCGTTGAATATGTGGGAGCTATTATGGATCTCCAGATCCCGCTATTAGTTATTGGTCGGAGTGAGTACTCAACCATGTCCGCATAGTTCGCGAACCGTAGGGTGACACACTTAAAGTTGGATGTTGAAATGGTAGAACTTGAATATGGAATGGAGTTCGAATATTTGTTCGGAGTCCCGGATGAGATCCCGGACATCACGAGGAGTTCCGGAATGGTCCGGAAAATAAGATTCATATATAGGATGTCATTTTATGTGATTTAAAATGATTCGGAAGGTTCTATGGAAGGTTCTAGAAAAGTCCGGAAGAAACCACCAAGGAAGGTGGAGTCCCGGAGGGACTCCACCTCCATGGCCGGCCAACCCTAGAGGGGGAGGAGTCCCAAGTGGACTCCCCCTATGGGGGCCGGCCACCCCCCACATGGAAGGGGAATCCCACCCCAAGTGGGATTCCCACCTTGGGTAGGTTTCCCTATCACATGGAAGGTTTTGGTTCGGGTCTTATTCGGAGACTTGTAGTCCAACACTTGGGGCTTCCACCTATATAATGAGGGGCCAAGGGGAGGGGGCCGGCCACCCCAAGACCACAAGCTGGCCGCACCCCCTAAGTGGCCGGCCACCCCCTCCCAAACCCTAGCCGCCCCCTCTCCTCCATAGCTCCCGCGTGCTTTAGCGAAGCTCCACCGGAGTTCTCCACCGCCACCGACACCACGCCGTCGTGGTGTAGGATTCAAGAGGAGCTACTACTTCCACTGCCCGCTGGAACGGGAGGTGGACGTCGTCTTCATCAACAACCGAACGTGTGACCGAGTACGGAGGTGCTGCCCATTCGTGGAGCCGGTGATCAAGATCTTCTACGCGCTTTTGCAAGCGGCAAGTCAAGGTTTACCGCAGCAACAAGAGCCTCATCTTGTAGGCTTTGGAATCTCTTCAAGGGTGAGACTCGATAAACCCCTCGTTGCTACCGTCTTCTAGATTGCATCTTGGCTTGGATTGCGTGTTCGCGGTAGGAAAATTTTTGTTTTCTATGCAACGTTATCCTACAGGCGGGATGTAGTGCGGCGCAACACCAGAGATTCCGGCGCCAACGTGGAACCTGCACAACACAACCAAAGTACTTTGCCCCAACGAAACAGTGAGGTTGTCAATCTCACCGGCTTGCTGTAACAAAGGATTAGATGTATAGTGTGGATGATGATTGTTTGCAGAAAACAGTAGAACAAGTATTGCGAGTAGATTGTATTCGATGTAAAAGAATGGACCGGGGTCCACAGTTCACTAGAGGTGTCTCTCCCATAAGATAAATAGCATGCTGGGTGAACAAATTACGGTCGGGCAATTGACAAATAGAGAGGGCATGACCATGCACATACATGATATGATGAGTATTGTGAGATTTAATTGGGCATTACGACAAAGTACATAGACCGCTATCCAGCATGCATCTATGCCTAAAAAGTCCACCTTCGGGTTATCATCTGAACCCCTTCCAGTATTAAGTTGCAAACAACAGACAATTGCATTAAGTATGGTGCGTAATGTAATCAATAACTACATCCTTGGACATAGCATCAATGTTTTATCCCTAGTGGCAACAGCACATCCACAACCATAGAACTAATTTCACGTCACTCGTCCCGGATTTAATGGAGGCATGAACCCACTATCGAGCATAAATACTCCCTCTTGGAGTTAAGAGTAAAAACTTGGCCAGAGCCTCTACTAATAACGGAGAGCATGCAAGATCATAAACAACACATAGGTAATAGATTGATAATCAACATAACATAGTATTCTCTATCCATCGGATCCCGACAAACACAACATATAGCATTACGGATAGATGATCTTGATCATGTTAGGCAGCTCACAAGATCCGACAATGAAGCACATAAGGAGAAGACGACCATCTAGCTACCGCTATGGACCCATAGTCCAGGGGTGAACTACTCACTCATCACTCCGGAGGCGACCATGGCGGTGAAGAGTCCTCCGGGAGATGATTCCCCTCTCCGGCAGGGTGCCGAGGCGATCTCCTGAATCCCCCGAGATGGGATTGGTGGCGGCGGCGTCTCTGGAAGGTTTTCCGTATCGTGGCTCTCGGTACTGGGGGTTTCGCGACGAAGACTATATGTAGGCGGAAGGGCAGCCTCGGAGGGGTCACGGGGGTCCCACACGCTAGGGCCGCGCGGGCCCCCCTGGGCCGCACCGCCCTAGTGTGGCGGCGCCCCGTGGCCCCACTCCGTCTTCTCTTCGGTCTTCTGGAAGCTTCGTGGCAAAATAGGCCCCTGGGCGTTGATTTCGTCCAATTCCGAGAATATTTCCTTACTAGGATTTACGAAACCAAAAACAGCGAGAAAACGACAAGCTGGCTCTTCGGCATCTCGTTAATAGGTTAGTGCCAAAAAATGCATAAATACGACATAAAGTATGCATAAAACATGTAGATATCATCAATAATGTGGCATGGAACATAAGAAATTATCGATACGTCGGAGACGTATCAGGGAGCATTTGTGAGTCTTCACAACGCAACGATGATCAAGTTGAGGCATTCCGGTTTGAGAAGAGCTTGAAGAGCTATCATCAAGATCAAGCGGGATGCGCAAGGCAAAGGTATGGCCTTGCTAGGTTTTCCTTTTACCGGTCTCAAGGTGGTTGTTGGGAGACCGAATTATAGGATAGATAGCCGCACTATCAAGAGGGGCTTTCGGTTGGGTAACTTGATCATATCGTCTTAGGGAGCTCAATCCTTTGCATACTTTGCATATCCCTATTGCTTCTTGGTGTTTCTCTGTGAGATGTTCTTAAGCTTGTTGCTAGCTTTACAACAAGCCCAAGTTCATCGAAAACGGAATCCACATGCATCTTCTATTGCGTTTTCGAGTTTGGACGTCTTCACCGTTTCTTGACTGTGGGAGACTCCCTCTCTAGAAACATCTAAAAATATCATCTGAGGAGTCTCCACATTTCGTCGTTATCTTTCCAACAAAATTGGTTTCATGTCAATCGGGGTCCGGACACAAAAGTTATCACCATTTTTGTATAACATGTTATACCTGCTGGCCCGGTTTCTCACCCGGCGTGACCGGCCTTCTCACCGGCCGGCCCGGTTCAAACCGGCCCGTGGACTGGTGCCAACCGGGCCATGTACTGTAAGACACAGAAGTGTCCCGGTCATGGCCCGGTCACAGGCCCGGTCACAGGCCCGGTTTGGACCGGCCGGGTCCGGCCCCTCGTCCGGTCTGACCGGGCGGTGGACCGGCCTCCCCGGCGCAGGTTCTGCGCGACAAAGACCCGCCCCGGTCACGACCCGGTGCCTGGTCCGGTTTGGACCGGCTAGTTCGGTTTGTGGCCCGGTCTGACCAGGCCCTGGACCGGACGGCCCGGCCCCAGGCCCGGTTGACCGGCCTCCTCGACGGTTGACTCAGCCCAACTTTTCCCCAACGGTTATATTTGCTCTTGGGCTATAAATAGCCCTTCTTCCACCTTGGGCTGAGTTAGTTCTTCCCCTTCTTCACCTCCATTGTTTCTATTTGAAGAAATTGCTTCCCCCTTGATTCCTCCCATGATTCTTGCCCATTCTTGAGGATTTGAGAGAGGAGATCTAGATCTACAATCCCCACCAATCAATTTCTCCTCTAAGTGAGGGGAACCCTTTGGATCTAGATCTTGGAGTCTTTTGTTGACTTTACCCATTGTTCTTCCTCTCCAATCTCATCTTAGCATTTGTTGCTTGGGTGGGATTTGAGAGTGAAGGATTTGAACACCTCTAGTGTTCTTGCTTTACATCATTGCATAGTGTTGAGCTCTCCACCACGATTAGTTCGAGTGAGAGACCGTGAGCTTGTTACTCTTGGAGGGAGACCTCCTAGTTGGCTTGGCGGTTGGTGCTCCGGTGATCTCTTCAAGAAGATTGTGAAGAGGCTCGGGCTTCTCCTTCGTGGAGCATGTGAAGTGGTTGTGGAGCTTGCCATCTCCGGAGCGGAGGAAAAGATAACCATAAGGAAAGGGCCATTATCCTTCGTGGGTGTGGTTCGGAGAATTGGGTGAGCCTTCGTGGCGCGGGGAATCCTTCGTGGGACCTCCACTCCTCCAAACGTGACGTACCTTCTTGCAAAGTAAGGGAACACGGGAATACATCCTCGTCTCCTCGTGCCTCGGTTATCTCTATACCCGAGCTCTCTTTCCTTGTGATAGCCATCGTGCTTGAAGTACATATATCTTGCTATCACTTGTGCTACATATATCTTGTGCCTATCTTGCTTAGCTCTAGTTACTATTGTTACACTTAGTTGAGCTTAGCATATTTAGGGTTTGTGCTTGTAAACTAAACGTTAGTTTAATTCTGCATTCTTACAAGACAAATCCGCAAGAGTTTTTAATTGCCTATTCACCCCCCCTCTAGGCGACATCTTGATCTTTCACCTGCCAAGTGGCTTTGCCACTTGGCATAATTTGCTTTTCTATGTGTTGTGTTAATATGCAGGGATCAAAGGAATGCTCAAGAAGTTATTCATCAAGTGTTGATCAAGAAATCTTGAAGAATTTAGCTAGTAGTTTAGCCATTTGCATAACTTTGTAATTTTCTTTTTCTTTTTCATTTATTTAATTTCTGTAATGTGTTGGAATAAGTATAATTCATAAGAATATTGTAAATGACTTTGTATCTTGTGTGTTAATCAATAAAGCTCAAGGTTTCTCTATTGAGCTTTAAATATGTGTTATATTCTTTTATATTCCTGATTATTCAATTATTTAATGAATTATCCCTATTTGAATTATAATGTAATTAATTAATGTTTGAATTTGAAATTCAAACATAATTGGTTTGATTTCAATCATGCAACTTAAGTTGAGAGGATATATTTTCCCCTCTCATCTCGAAAACCCTAGTTGAGTTTAGATAGGTCCAAGTTTATCGCACTCTCGAAACCCTAACCCTATGTGGTGTCGAGAGAGAAACTTGTCCCCCCTAAGATGCAGTTTTTCTTTAAAAGCGCGAAATTTCCCCAGATTTTACGATGCAATGCACATCCCTTTCTAAATTCTACCCCTTGATCGTCTCTAAACCTGGGATATTACAGAAAACAAGTTGGTTTTTCTTGGGTTTGTTGTTTCTGCCAATGGCATTGAAGTGGACACTTCGAAGGTTGAGGCCATTCACAATTGGCCCACTCCTACCAACGTTGGTCAAGTTCGAAGTTTCCATGGACTTGTCGGCTTCTATAGAAGATTTGTGAAAGATTTTAGCACCATTGCTTGACCTTTAAATGAGCTTACTAAAGAGAATGTTCCATTTGTGTGGGGCAAGGCCCAACAAAAAGCTTTTGATGAGTTTAAAAAGAAACTTACCGAGGCACCACTTCTCGTTCTTCCAAACTTTGCAAAAACTTTTGAGATTGAGTGTGATGCGAGTGGACTCGGTATTGGTGGAGTCCTTATGCAAGATGGAAAACCCGTGGCATATTATAGTGAGAAGTTGGATGGCGCACGCCTCAACTATCCTATATATGACAAGGAACTTTATGCGCTTGTTCGAGTTCTTGAAGTTTGGCAACATTATCTTTGGCCAAAAGAGTTTGTTATTCACTCCGACCATGAGTCTTTGAAGTATTTTAAAAGTCAACACAATTTGAACAAAAGATATGCAAAATGGGTTGAGTTCATTGAGTCCTTTCCATATGTAATCAAATACAAGAAGGGCACGGACAATGTAGTTGCGGATGCTCTTTCCCGCAAGCTCACCCTTTTACTCACTCGTTTGGATTTCCATGTTTTGGGTCTTGATGAAATCAAAGACCTATATGCCTCTGATACCTTCTTTGGCCCAATTTTTGGAAAGTGTTCTAGTGAAAAGGGCATCGATGATTTCTATTTGCACCAAGGATTCTTGTTCAAGGGCAACAAACTTTGTATTCTCATGTTTCTGCTTCGCCTTTTGCTCTTACAAGAATCGCATGGTGGTGGTCTTATGGGACACTTTGGACGAGAGAAGACGTATAAAATTCTTTCAACTCACTACTATTGCCCTTGAATGTACCGCGACGTGGACCGCCTTTGTCGACGGTGCACAACATGCTTACAAGCTAAGTCCACTTCCAACCCCTATGGCCTTTATACACCATTGCCTATTCCTTATGCTCCTTGGTCCGATATAAGCATGGACTTTGTACTAGGATTGCCTCGAACTAAGTATGGTCATGATTCAATTTGTGTGGTGGTTGATAGATTCTCCAAAATGGCTCATTTTATACCTTGCTCCCGAACGGGTGATGCTTCATATATTGCCTCCTTGTTTTTTAGGGAAATTGTGAGACTCCACGGTGTACCAGGAAGCATTGTCTCGGACCGAGATGTCAAATTCATGAGCTACCTTTGGAAGACACTAATGAACAAGTTCAACATCAAGCTTTTGTTCTCATCATCCTCGCACCCACAAACCGATGGGCAAACCGAAGTGGTGAACCGAAGCCTCTCCACACTACTACGAGTCCTTGTCAAGAAGAATTTGAAATCATGGGAAGATTGCATCCCGCATGCGGAGTTTGCCTACAACCGCGCCAAGCACTCAACAACAATGAGAAGCCCCTTCATGGTAGTATATGGGTTCGAACCGCCGACGGCAATCGACCTACTTCCTCTTCCACTACATGAGCAAGTAAACATGAACATCGACAAGCGAGCCCAATACATGAAGAAGCTACATGAAGATACAAGGGCAACAATCGAGCAAAAAGTCCTTCGTCAAGCCACTAGACTCAACATGAAGAAGAAGGCAAGGATCTTCAATGAAGGAGACCTAGTGTGGATACACCTTCGCAAAGACCGCTTCCCTCAAGAACGAAACTCCAAGCTCAAGCCCCGAGGCGATGGCCCCTTCAAGGTCCTCAAGCGCATCAACAACAACGCCTACGTCATCGACATACCAACATCCAAGTACTTGGTGAGCAACACATTCAATGTTTCCGACCTCTCGCCCTATCATGGCGATGAGGAGAACATAGAGTCGAAGACGACTCTTTCGCAAGGTGGGGGGATGATACGTGGTGGCTTTTGTACACCTCCTCCTCAAGACCGACAAGCCCTCCTCGTGGACCAATGACACGAGCTTGGGCCCAAGCTATACAACAAGAGGTGAATTCGCTCCTTTCCACATATGCATTTGATACCTCATTGGATGGCATGCTACTTCATGCAAATACCCTGTGTTCAATCAGGTATATCGATCAAGACGCAAGCCATGGAGACCAAGCCAATGGAGAGGGAGCTGAAAATTGAGAAGATGGAGACCCAGCGTTCAAGCCGGAACTTCCGCCCCCAGGACCGGAACTTCGGGACAGATGCCTCCCAGATGCTGTCCAGCGCCGAGGAAAGAGGATCCGGCCGGAACTTCCTCCCCCAAGGACCGGAACTTCCGCCCGCCGGAACTTCCGCTCAAGTTCCGCTCCAGTTCCGGAAACGCGCCAAAACGCCCCGGGATGTTACTGCAAGGAAATCGGTCATTTTTGGAACTAGGCCGGAAGTACCGCCCCGACCGGAACTTCCGCCCCCTGAGGCCGGAACTTCCGCCTGCGCGACTTTCAGCTCAAAACTGCACGTTTCAGCATGTAACTTACCCCTTCGCCCCACCAACTATAAATAGCCTTGTTGGCTCAGATCTGGGATTCATACTTGATGCGAGATTAAACATGAGCTTTGCTCCTCCCTATGGGAAACCCTTCTAGATCCAAATCTATGAAGTTACCAAGACCCTTCTAAGGAATTGGTCTCTTCGGTGTTTGTGGATCTTTTGCTCCTTGCAATTCTATCTATTTGCACTCTTTGCCTCTTTGGAACTCTACCAATTGCTTGCCAATCTTTTGTGAGGGATTCTACTCCTTGTGGGTCTTTGCCTTGCAATTCTATTGGGATGGTGTATCGGGCCAACGAAGAACAACCGGTTGTGTATGTGTGTTGCGTTTGTATCTTCGATCCACCCCGCTTTCTACCCGTGTTCTTCGTGTTCTTCCACCTCCCCCACGAATCCCATCCAAATCCGTGAAGATCGGGCCTCCCCTAGGGCTTAGACCATATCAAAGGTGGAACGTCTTTCTTGATTGTGCTTGCTTGATGAAGTCTTGTGAATTGTTCCCCCATAAACCATCATGGGATGCTTCTTCTTCGGCATATCTTTATGTACCCATGACCACCATATGGATGCAAGCTCCATCCTCATCCCTCCTCTTCTGTTCATGCCTCTATCTTCATCCTTCTTCTTCATTGCACACCACCGTATTCATTCTTCATATTGTTGATGTCTTGAAGATGTGCACGAGAACTCGCTCCTTCTTCTTCTTCTTCTTCTTCTATGCAACCATTTAGTCCATAGGGATTGTCATCAATTACCAAAATCACACATGGGGACTCCATGTTCTTTCGGAGGGCTGTCGCTTCCGCCCTCCGATTTTTTCTTGGAGGTGCGGGAGAAGTATGGGTTGCAGGCGCACAACATCTTCCACAACGCCTACACCATCCTTTCTAACTTTGTAACTCTTTGCGAAGGTCACACTTAGGGATCTGACCAGATCTCCACCTCTTCCAAAACTTCTACAGAATCAAGAAGGAACCCAAGGACAGGGCGTTGTATAACAGTGGGAGCATAACATTCGTGCTTCAGGAGAAAGGAATCTTTCTGCCAATGTCCACGCACGAATCCATCTGGTACTGGAATGCCAGATGGTTCTACATCAAGGACGTGAAAGCTTCGGGTGGTACCAATGGTCTCCTAGCGTTTGTCAACAACACCCCCATAGAGAGGGAAAGTTGGTTTGAGATCCAGGATCTCACCCAATTTCCCAATCTTGACCACATGGCCAGGAGAATACCTAAGCCGACGCAACGGAAGCTCTCCGACAATGACCTTACACTGAGGTGGTTCACGCGTCGGATCCAGCTCCTCCACTATTGTGGTGTGATGGTATTGATACTACATATCTATCCCCAAATCCAGTGTTTCACCTCCGTACCAAGCATATTGAAGTTTCCAGATAGAGTGGCACATAAAGAATTTGAAACCAACCCCTCAAAGGATCAAATAGCAGACATATTTACAAAGCCTCTTCCATTACTACAGAGTTTGAGGCATGTAGTAGATGCAATCTTTTTTTTTGTCAATCAATACCACATATATTTATATTTACAGTAACAAATAATATATGGTAGAGATATATAAGTTGAGTCCAACTATTACAAAATAAAGCATAAAAGAAACTAGCAAATCATCGAGAACTTCAAATTCTTCTTTCTTCCATGACACAGTGTTGTACTTCTCCGAAGGCAGCCGAAAACAGATACCAAACCATAGACCTAAAAATACAAACGAAGGTTCCCCATATTTTTAACTTAAGCCGCAATGCTAAGGCTACATGCGCGCACGCAACCATTGAAGTAGTCAATCAACATTGGCAAGAGTACCAACACTAGTATGCAAGGGAGAAAAAAAACCGAGCACCCTCGCTGGAGAGCCGCGAGTGCAAATCACCATTATCGAGGACGTAGCAGCTGGAACAAATATTACAAGGATAATTCTCCTTGTGGCAACATGCGAAAATCGATCTGGTGAAGTAAGATTTGAAGACCCATACATATAGAATTGTAATCCTCCAACACGACATCGTGGTGAATGCCAACAAGAAGACGGCTACTAAACCTTTATCTAATATGTAAAAAACACTACTTTCTTAAAAACTCCACACATAGATCGGGTCATCACCCCTCCGGACACCGGCGAGGCTGGTCGGAGGAGGAGGAACCGATCTATGGTGGAGGCGAAGGTGGAGGCGCTGCGCTTTTCTCCAAGGCGGCCGCCGCCAAAAGGTTAGTATATGCAATCTTAACTTGTTGGAACCGGTTGAAATCGAGGGAAGATGATAAACGTTACAAAAGCTACCATCGTGACCAGCACGTATACTCTGTTTGTATGGCTATAATCCCATCTGATCGATATATAAGCATCAAGGACGCCGCCGTTTGTGCCGTGCGATCTAATACCCTAATTCCCTTTCATTGCGTTGCTTTTGAGCATCACCAGCCGACTTCTTCAAGCCGGATGACAACACCATGGAATCGTCAGCAGAGTTCGCTAAGCCGGTTTACCTTGTGGCGGTCCTCGCGGACGAACAATCGGCCTACTCTATTCTCAAGATCGACGCCGGCGGCGGCGACGGCGAGCCGCCTCGCGCCCGCGTCGTTGCTAGGCTTCCTGGCGAGGAGCGCGGCATGTCTTTCGTTGCCGCGCATTCGAAGCACGGCTCCTGGATCGTCGGCGTCGGTGGCGGTCCAAGTGCGGCCACCGTCATCTTTGAGCCGAGCACATTGAAGACGTTCAAGGGCCATCGGCTCAGGTACCCCAAGCACGAACCCGTCCTGATCTCCCACGGCGGCGAGGTGTACGCCATCTCACGCCGCCCCCGGGTGGTGCCCCGCATCGACAACGAGCCATGGTTCGAATCCCTCAGCTTCAACGAGGGTGTCCCCTCCGGGGACCGCGGCGTTTTGCCCTGGACTATGCTGCCACCACCACCCTTCTTCCCTGCCAGGTTGAACCCTCATCAGTTTCGCAATCCACCCGAAATTACAGTCACATCCTATGCGGCCATGGGCTCCTACGTCTTGCTTTCCCCGCAGCAAGAACTGACGGTGGGCGCTTACGCCTTCCATGTGGTGAACAAAACATGGGAGAAGGTCCACAACAAGAACCTGCCTTTCGTTGGCCAGGCAGTGCCCCTTGGTGGTGGTGCCGGTGACCTCTTCGCCGCCTGCCCCGTATCCAAGAACGGCGTCGCCGCCTCTGCCTCTGTGTTCCGCATGTCCATCGACCTCTCCTCCTCCAGCACTCCCTCGCTGTCGATCCAAGAGTTCCCGGTGGCAACATCAGAGGGCAAGATTCCATGGCCGCTTTTCTGCCCTCTGGGAGAGGGCAGCTTCTGTTCCATCAGATTAGGATCTGTCTGTCCAAGCCGTCGCAAAGCCAACTGCCTGAAGAAGGTTCAGGTTATCTTGACCACCTTTCAGATGGAGAACTTTGAGGCTATCTTTATGGCCCGCCAGTCCCAGGGTGTGAAGGCTAAGGATCTGCCAGATGCAGCACGAGTGCAGGAACAGGGTCATACTTGCAAATTTAAGGGCCGAAAACGTTTGTTGGAATGTGACATGCCTCTTGTTGCTGCCCTGTCCATGTAAGCATCTCTCTTCTACTTTGTTTACCTACAGCTGTCAATTATATTTCTGTCGCTGCTACTAGATTATTAGATCTTCTACGTATTTGTGCCACCAAATAAAATCAAGTGTACTAGCGTTCTGTTTTCATAGACACACATTCCGATTTATGTGTACTGCTCTGTTGGGCTATGGCCTACTGATCACATTTAATTTGACTTTAGATATAGACCAATTTGAGTACTCCCTCCATTTTTATATGTAAGGCCACAGCGCATTTCGATGTAGAACTTGAACTAACAATTTGATCAACATAATATGAATTATATGTCACCAAAAGCATACCAGTGGATTCATATTTCAAAAATGTTTCTAATGATATGTTTTTTGTGTTATATAACTTATCTTTTATCAATTAAATTGTTAGTCAAAGTTTTAGCATGGAATACTTAGTGTCCTTATATATAAAAACGGAGGGAGTATGTAGCATGCCATGCAGCATTTTATTCTAGTGGTCTAGAAGTCTTGCACATGCAAGTGACCAGGCGTGCAACACTTTTGTACTTGTTTTTAATACCAGCAACAGATTAGAATAGAATTCAGTAATTAAATCAGGTGGCTTTGACAAAGTGTGCTGCACAAACCCTGCTCTGGCAGCTTAGTGCCTGCCAAAGGTATGTGATCTACCACCTAAAAATAGTTGTACACTATGCATCAGTATTCAGCAGTAGGGATGTGCAATTCCTTGATTTCATTGACTTCGGGATCTGGTTCTGTTGAGTCATGCACTTACCCCATTGTAAACAGTTGTGGGCAGTGATTTTTGTGCCTTGTGTGAACGTAGCAAGCAATACATTGTGAATTGTCAACATTACAGAACCTGTTGGGGTTACTTCTGAAAGTTTAGCAACATTACAGAACCTGATATGGCAGTGGTTCTCTGCAAACCTGGTCACCTGTAAAAAGCTATAATATTTAGCTTCCACAGACCATAATGTTTTTGCAACTATTGGCAGTGCACCATTTTTGATATATTGGGGATAGAGCCAAAGCAACCACTTTATTTCGTACTTCCTGTTGGGAAATTCAGGAAATGTTCATCATAAGACCACAAATTGTAGTTTTTATTATCACTTCATACTTAGTATGTTGATAATTAGCATCTTGGAATAAGCATAACTAGTAGTCGGGGAAAGCCTGAATTAGAATTAGTTAAGCTTGACATGAATTGGATGTACTTCAAAAACAAAAGAACAATATTACACAAAGTAATCGAAGGTGCTTAGAAATCTATTTACTTTCACAATAAAACATGCTTACCATGGTTTCTACGGCGCAATACGTTTTATGGCGACCGATCTCCTTCATAACGTTATAACACTTACCGCATGTGGCGAGGCAACATCATCGACCCTAACTTTGTACGAAAGCAAATTAAATCACTACGTCATTGACATAATCTATAATCTAACATTGTATGACAACAAACCTTAGCACTAATTATGTTGTACACGACTACATGCATACCTGGTGGTTGCCCATGTAGCACTAATTAAGTTGTACACGACTACATGCATACCTGGTGGTTGCCCATGCACTACATGTTGTACACGACTACAGGCATACCTGGTGGTTTGTATGACAACAAAGAGCAACATGTACATAGAATCAGAACAGAGGAGGGGAGAAAAGAAACAGAGCACATGCGAGAAGAGAGAGGGAAGGGAGAGCAGGGAGAAGGATATGGGGAAGCTCAGCTTGCTGATGTGCCGATCTGGAGCTGGAGGTGAAGCTGGAGGGTAAGGGGTGGCGGGAAGAGTGAGGAGGGAATCATTGTGGCCATAGAGGGTTGGCGATGAAGCTGGGTGGGACGAGGTGGCCGAATCTTTGGTGCGGATGGCTGGTCGCCGGAGAAGACCAGGTGTTGCAGTCTATTTTACAATTTACCCAATCATGGTGGCCTCTGCCTCCTATTTCTGACCAAGTTTCGGCCACCTCGTCCTGCCCAGCTTCATCGCCAATCCTCAGTCCCTGCATGGCCACATCTCTTTGTTTCTGGTCAGCTACCCCCTTTTCATTTCTCCGTGCCAAATCCCGTAGTCCCAGGCAGGAGAACAAAGCCCGTTCATGGCATCTAGTTTTGGGCATGGCAACGAAAATCACGTCATATGGACGGTACGGTGAGGCCAAGCTGGTAGGGCGGACGCCATACGCAAAAAGTATCACGAACTTGGATGCCTCAGGCTGGAACTGCTCCACAGTGCTGTATCGTCCTTATAGCGACTAGCCGACTAGATAACAACGCCTAAAAACCTTGATGCTTACTATGCAGATCATGCTGTTGCTGCAAGCCTAGTTTTACTTGTCTGTCCTGGGCAGGATGATTGGTCATAGTATGCTTGCAATTAGCCACCATTTGGATGATATTATCTGCCCTAGAATTGGGATTTCCCGCACTTCTAATTTTCGCTGAATTGGGATTTCCCGCACTTCTAAGAGAAAGACACCTAAAGCGACTATTATATACTACTATAAGTAATTGCCTGTAGGACACCAGGTGTAACATAGCTTGTTTACCACTTGCCGACCGTGGATGGTTCTGGTATTTGTTCCTTTTCCAAGTTTAGCTCATTTTGTACTACATGGAATGAGTTTTGTTCTTTCGATCCCATGTAGTGCTTATTATGTTACTACGAGAACCATCAAGTTGTAGGTTGTGTTACTACTGAACCTGAACTCCACGACTTATTAAGGGCGTGCAACTGTGCATGAACTAAGATGTTTTGTTAGCTCCGTTTTAGGTGCGCTTATCAGCCCTCATCTATGAGTGCAATAACTAAGGCTTGTTGAATATTGACTGGCTTCCTTTTATGATGACCCAGGATCACGGAAAATATTGAGCTGTTTGAGGAAGACGCGACCAACACAATAGCAAGTCATCCTACGGAAAGCTCCATCTTCGAAGCACCAGTAATTTATGGCTAAGCAGTTGTATCCTTCCCACCTCAGGATGAGGCCATCTCTGTGAGTATCTGTGAGAGCAAGTACAATAAGGTACAGTTAGCTGGCTATAAGAGATAAAATATTATAAGTTTGCTTAGTTGGAGGAGAGAGGTTAGGAGAGAGAAGAGAAGTGGGCTACTATCTAATAGCCAGCTCTAGCACGTGCTCCTAGGCACTATGTGAGACTAAAAGGTGGGCCATATATTGTAAAAGTACTACACTTTTATAGCTTACTATTATACATGCTAGCTATAAATTGACTATAGATGATGTGGCAAATTGTTATAGCCGACTGCCGGCTATACTATTGTTCTTGCTCTGAATCGAGTTCCAGTTAATATGAATGTTACTATTGGGTTTACTTACCATGAAAAATTACTTTTTTTTTCGAAAATGAGCACTTTATTGGGTTTACTTACCATGAAAAATTACTAGCAGTATCCATCTGTGTCCTATGAATCGAGTTTCAGTTAATATGAACTAGGCAGCGTCCCCTCGCGCCGGTCATGAGGCAAATCCATCCATCCGCCGCTCGACTTCCCCAGATCCGTTGATCTTGAGCGGTTGAATCGGCATCCAGGCATCCTCCTCTCTGCTCCTATAGCGCGTCATCGTCGCCCGGAGCAGCGCGCCGCCGTCGGCCAGGAGCAGCGCGCGGACGCCGGCCAACACAAAGCGATTGGGTAGGCAAGAGATCAAGCAGGGGGATGCCGGTGGAATTTGGTGGAGAGGACGGTGAGGGTTGGTGAAAAAATAGAGAGATAAAGATGAGATATGGAGAAGGCACGCGTCGAGCCATGCGGTGGAACATGGTCATCGGTGCCGCTTTGACCATCAACAGTGCACGAATAGAACTGGCCTACCACTTCCCGAAAAGCCTGGCAGCTACGGCCACACAAACATCACGTCTCCAAACACCAAGAGGGAAAGTAGGCCCTGAAATCGTAGAGAGCACCGAAATCGTACACAACAAAAAAACTGATGGATGGAGGTTGTCACCACGTTAAATCTCAACTAAGCTCAAAATTCTATCAAAAATCGAAGTAGTTCAGGTTTAATATAGTAGTTATGTTAGGACTATTTAGCGTCACTTAATATGACAACATTTTCATTTCAGTTGTTTCTTTGTTATTTTGTTGCTACCACTAAATTGCTCACCAAGTCACCAAAAACCGCAAATAGAGGCCGAGTTACGTGTAGCTCTTTATTTTCAAAAAATAAATGGATATATTTTAAAGTTTCGAAAAATCTGAAAAAAATCTAGATGTGAATTTCTTTGTATTCATTTCACCCCGCCCCCGGGTGGTGCCCCACATCGACAACGAGCCATGGTTCGAATCCCTCAGCTCCAATGAGGGTGTCCCCTCCCGGGACCGTGGCGATTTGCCCTGGACTATGCTGCCACCACCACCCTTGTTCCCTGCCAGGTTGAACCCTCATGACTTCCGCAACCCACCCAAAATTACAGTCACATCCTACGCGGCCATGGGCTCCTACGTCTTGCTTTCCCCGCAGCAAGAACTGATGGTGGGCGCTTACGCTTTCCATGTGGTGAACAAAACATGGGAGAAGGTCCACAACAAGAACCTGCCTTTTGTTGGCCAGGCAGTGCCCCTTGGTGGCGGTGGCCTCTTCGCCGCCTGCCCCATATCCAAGAACGGCGTTGCTGCCTCTGCCTCCGTGTTCCGCATGTCCATGGATCTCTCCTCCTCTAGCACTCCCTTAAACTACAACTGTCAATTATATTTCTGTCGCTGCTACTAAATGAAGTGTACTAGCGTTCTGTTTTCACAGATAAACATTCCGATTTATGTGTACTGCTCTGTTGGACTATGGCCTACTGATTGCATTTAATTCGACTTTAGATATAGATCAATTTGGATATCTAGCATGCCACGCAGCATTTTATTCTAGTGGTATGGAAGTCTTGCACATGCAAGTGACTAGGTGTGCAGCACTTTTGCACTTGTTCTAAATACTAGCAAACGGACTAGAATAGAATTCAGTACTCCGTAATTAAATCAGGTGGCTATTTTTTTGCGGGAAAATCAGGTGGCTCTGACAAAGTGTGCTGCATAAACCCTGCTCTGGCAGCTTATGTGCATGTATAGCATGCATCAGTATTCAGCTACTGTACTACTCCCTCCTTCACAGTTTATTAGGCACGCGCGTACCCCTAGGTCATCAATTTAACCTATATAATTAAATTATATAATACAAAAATTATATCATTAGAAAATAGAACATCTGAACTTTCTAATGATATAATTTTTATAACATATAACTAATGCTAACTTAATCAAATTTACGACCTAGGGTTACGCGCGTGCCTTATAAACTGTGAGAGAGGGAGTACTTCGAATGAGTTTTGTTCTTTTGAGAGCATGTAGTGCTTATTATGTTAGTAGAATCTGAGTTCGAGAACCATTAATACTATATGTCGTGTTACTATTGAACCTGAATTACACAACTTAGTAAGGGTGTGCAACTGTGCATGAATTAAGATGTTTTGCTAGCTCCGTTTTACGTGTATCTACTTTAGCGCAAATGTGAATGTTGAGGTAAAATCTCAGATATGCGAAGAATTGAATATTATGATCGAGGCTATTTTTGATAGATATCTATTGTCTCCCATCAAAGGTAGGTCTTGACCAGTTGACCGTACAGATTGTTGTGTGTACATGTTGGAACAAATGATTGCACGCCTGAAGGGGTGGCAGGAGTTGTTATCCTTGGGTGGTAAGGAAATATTATTGAAGGCCATAATACAATCTATTTCTGTTTTTGCAATGAGTGTGTTCAAATTATCAAACAACTTGCAAGGAAATTAGTGATGCAATGATTATTTGGGGCGATACCGATATTTTTACAATGGCTAGTGTTTTGTTTTGCGAAACAAAGTTGGAGATTATCACAGAATCAGGAGTTGCTTTGTGCTAGGGTTCTGATGGCGAAGTAGTGCCCCAAGGGAGATTTGTTGAAAGATGCTCCGAATATAGGTTCCTCCTTTGCTTGGCATAGCATTGTTGATGGGTTACAAACTTTCAAACAAGCAAATATTTGGAGAGTTGGATCGGGATCTAGAATGGAAATATCATTGGATTGCAACAACCCTACACACATCATGCTCGAGTACGGTGCTTGATTAGATCATGCTTGGGACTATAGATGAACTCATTGATCTGCATACACACATCTTTCCTATCATCCATTCGTGTTTTTTCTATTAGACCTGTCATAATCCTTTGTAGCTGCTTGGTTTTATGCGTGTGCGGCTGTGTGCATCCATGTTATGCAGAGACCGAATGTAATACTAATAAAAATGAACGTTGTCTAGGAGGAACTAGAACATTGTTGATATAGTAGAAGTTTAATTCTTCGTCCCTCACGAATTGAACTATGGTCATTAGGATGCACCATTGCGACCTAACCACTAGGCTAAGCCTACGTCGTCAACCGGATGTAATGCTTAAACCTTTTCAGTAATATAGCGCAATTTACCGAAAAATATAGTTTAAGGCAAATGGGAAGGTTGGAGATGATAAGGTACAAGGCCAAAGGCCAAAAAGAAAAGCAATTTGGGGGACTTCAGTGGCGAGTCATAGCGCCCATCACCGATCGGGTCGGTGGAGACAGGGCCGGGGACGGGGCACTACCGATCCTCCACGGACATCAGATTTTGGTAAGAGTAGGTCCTGGAGTTGGTGGACCGAGCGAATCGGCGTTAGCTTCGGTTCATCTGGCGCTGGAACGGTTGGGGCAGCGAGGTGGGTGGAGGCCGAGTCAGTGCCTAGACCGGTCTACTGGGTCCTAGACGGCAATGTTTGTGGCTAGGCCGGTTGACCAGCGCTGCCACCCATTGAGCTTTCTCGAGCTCCATTCTTATTCTCTTCTCTTCACTTCAAAGCTTCGATGATATCGACCTTGAGTGTGTTCCTTGGCAGTGGATGAACCTAGAATTTTACCAATGGGTATGCGACATGAATAATTCGAAAACTATTTAGGAAATATCCATTATCTAATTCAGTAAATAATGGTAAAATTAATGTTTTAATATATAGAAACAATAAACAGTAGTAACATAAAGCTTAAGTTGAAAAGTTGCATAAATGACCATGCTAATAGTGGAGAAGGATTTGAAGCAAAGAAAAAATTATTAATTAATTGTGTGTTTCTCAAAAAAGAATGAAATGTCTCTGCCTCTCTTCATATTTGAATAGTTCAAAAAGAAAACAATACTAATATGACAATTGGTTATGTACAAAACGTGTAATAAAAATCATATGGGGTGTTGGAATCAGTACTTCGGAGTCGCATAATATTAATCTCTTAACAAAAAAGAATGAAAATAGACAATCTTAAATATATCTTATATATTCGCAATTATTTCTATTTGACTATTTAATTCCAATACGGTATATATGAATCTATAACTTAAAAAATATCAGTTACTTGGATAATTACCTCAACACGGATGTGTCTTACTGGTGTCGATTATCCTAGTTTCGTGGTCATGGGCTCGGGTCGACGAAGACGAACGAATGTTCAACCCCATGGCATTGCACTGAGAAGCGTGGCCGGCGAAGGAAGAAAACGAACTAGTGGTCAACCTCACAACATTGTGGCGAGTGGCATGAAAACCTCATAGCGTGCTGGTGTCAAGGTCCACAAGCCATAGTCCCGATCAGATCAGGTCGTTATGGGTCCTCCTAACGGCGACGGCAACACGGGTGGAGCATCGGTTTTGGATCGGTGTACAAAGGCGCATAGAATATATAAGGCGTACAAGACCAAGCTACAACAGCTTTAATTGATCATGTTTTCTTTTCTTCTAGTAGGTTTGCACACCCGAAACTATCAGCTCAGCTTAGCAGTTTTTCATGACATAGATTAGTCCTACTACTACTAGCACATGGAATGGCCAGGCTCTAGGTATGCCACAACATACCCGACATACCCTCTGGGATTTCCATTGTTCGTAGGTGTTGACACACTTGGCATGGTGATGATGGTGACCAGGGCTGCATCTTGCATCACCCTCCCCCTTTCAAAGAGATCCGTCCTCGACAATAACACATCATCATCATGTAGGGTAGGTAGATGGATATGCTTGAGCTTGTGCATCATTGTGTGGTCATTCTTGAGAGGAATGACTTGGTGTATCTTCAATGTTCCTTCACCTGCTATGAATTATATAAAGCTCACAACAAATGCGAAGGAACACTCAAAGAGTAGCCAATGCCAAATACAATAGCATGAGACCTTAAGTAGAAGGAGGTCACCTTAGCTAAATGTCAATATGCTCTCATGGAGAGATGGTGTGTAGTCAAAGTGTGGGGTTGTAACCACTTACTAAATCTCAGCCGTAAGTATGCATTTGTAACTTCATACACCAAATACCAAGCAAAATATATGTTCGCATGATAAAGGAGCACATCATTCATGATACGATTAGCACAACAAAATACAACAAGCATAATGCATTTGCAAAGTTAATGTGCAAGCAACTCGATTGAACATCGTCCATATGTGAAAACACAAAAACTCCATTAGAATGTGAGAGGGTGTGGAATACTAACTCATTTGGAAACATACAATCATTATTGCACTCAAAGCATCAAAAATGAAAATTGGTCAATGTCTTTAATATGTGTGCAAACAAAACATTTGGCAAAAAATACAAGAGGGAGACTGTCCAAAATATCATCAATCTATGCGCAAACAAACTATCAAAAATAGAAAGTATTCATCATATTTCTTGGAACACAAAACACATGCATAAAAAAGTTTACCAAAATGTCATTGGCACAAACATGCTTACCAACAAACCAAATAAAGGAACAAGTATTCAATTTGTTTAAGGCAGCACCAATAATAGAAAATTAATAGCACTCATGACAAGTCATGTCTAATATAACATTATGATTACCATTACAAACATCATATAGGAAAGATAATAGTGCATAGCTCCCTTGTTGCGCCAAGAACCAGAGGGCCAGAAATCTACCTGCCGTATGGTATGGATAATTTCCGCTCTATATCCGCATCCATATTTGTTTTTTAGGATATGGTATGCATTTTTAGAAATCCGTCGGATATGGATGCGGATGTAGATGTTGGTCAAGCACATATCCGGTGGATACCGTATCGAATATGGTATTGATAATATCTGGTGGATACGGATTATCCGACATTCGTTGTGGGGAATCGATGTCCTCAAAGAGGATAATCCGATAAATTTGTCCAACCCCAAATACCTAGACAACAGAGGTAGTCTATGGGTCCAACTATGCATCTCGCGTCTGCGGGTAAGTTGGTTTGTTGTACAAAAATGCAACTTTTGATATAGTCAAGTGTTACATGTTTTTTGCTTACTTTTTTTACATAAAAGAATTACTCCCTCCGGTCCATATTATTTGATACGAAAATAGATATGTCTACAACTAAAATGTGCCTATATATATCTATATTAGCTTCAAGTAATATGAATCGAAGGGAATATATTTCTCATTTTACATGTGTAGTTTATCAAATATCCGTTTTTGATTCGAGTCCGCTTCAAATCCATTTCATATCTGCAATCCGACATAATCCTTATTCGTTCATTATCCGTTCTGATCTGAATTAGTTAAAAAAATATGATAAAAGATATAAAAATAACAATATTCAATCCGATCTGATCTGTTTACACGTTTACATCCCTACCGCGCCGTTGAACAATAAGAGAAGATAGATGAGAATTAGCCCACCCGTCCAGTTTCGGCCTGCCCGTTTGCATAAACCATACATTGTACCACCGGGCCTGGGCCCGTCCATTCTTTCATCGTATGGGCCATCGGTCTCTCGCTGAACCCATCGATCGACGATCGTCCCGGAGGACACGAACTTCTCCCGTTCTCCGCGCCGGCGTTCCCACCCCGGCGAGGAGAGGGCGGCACGGGCAAGACGGCCCGGAGGAAGTTGGAGGTCGGCCAAGCAGGTAGCATGCACGGCGGCAGAAGTCGGCTGGTTTCCGTCCGGCAAGACAGGCCGGCCAGGCCACCACGAGACGCCAAGCCTACCCGTCTACCGACAGCGGCGAAGCGGCTGCGCCGACCACGGACTACTCTCCTCTTGCGTGACCTCTCCACCTTGTCGAGTTCGTGATCACGCCCTGACCTAAGCTTCTCAATCTTCCATAGGTTTCAAACCCCCTAATGTATCACTGCTGTCCGTAGGAAATCATCCTGATGAATGATGATCATCTGCTCTGGTGTTCTGGGCCAAACACAACTGCGCTCTACGTAGATAGACAGCACAATTTTGAAGTGGCTGAGACCCAGAGGGGCACCAGACATGCAAGGCTCCAATTCTCAACTGATGTAGCCTCCACCCACCCACCGCAGCAAGGTGAATAGAGAACTCATGCCAAGCCATCCTTCTTCTCTAGAACAGTACACGCCTCGTTGAATTTCACCCTAAAAATCGCAGGAATGGAAGAAAGTAGTGATGCAGTGTCATGGCATGTTGAATCCTACCTAGATTAAAAGCACATGAATTTGTAAAACATGTCGTTTGGTTATTCTAAAGAAAAAAAAAACAAAGATTTTCTAAAAGATTGTGTGTTTGTCGTAGAAACTGTTATTTTGTGATCCAAATTCATATACTAAAGGGAGGCTAACTTCTGACGAGCGGAGCGAGGCCCGTCGCCGGAGGCTTGGGCCGAAGCGTAGCGTAGTCAGAAGTTAGCCCATATGTCGTGCCCTACAGGGACGCCTGCGGGAGTGCGGGGGCGGCAGCCCCCGCGGTACGGATCGTTGCCACCGCCTATTTATATTCCCCGTAAGCCGCCGCTAGGGTTATCATCGCATCATTGTACACCCACGGCGTTTGTAAACACCACCGAAATAGTGAAGTTTTTGTTGGCCGGCGCCCGTGGTTTTTCCCTTGTGTGTTGCAAGGGTTTTCCACGTTAAAATCTCGTGTCCCCTGCGGTGTTTTACTTTTCGTTCTTCGTTTATTGTGCATCTCAATTATAACAAGTGGTATCGGAGCCCGTGTTCTTTGGATCTAGGGTTTACGAGATGTCGTCACCGAAGTTCGATCTACCGCAGACTGGACTACACCACGAGATTTGCTTTTGTGGCAAGTGAAGATGAGGGCGATTCTCGCCCAATCTTCGGATCTGGATGAAGCGATCGATGCTTTCGCGAGAAAGCGAAGGATACCTGGACCGATGCGGAGAAGCGGAAAGACCGTAAGGCTTTATCGTTGATTCAACTCCATCCGTCCAATAATATTCTGCAGGAAGTGCTGCAGGAGAAAACCACCGCCGAGTTATGGGTCAAACTAGAGGAGATCTCGTTTGTCCAAGGATCTCACGGGCAGATTGCACGTGAAGATGAAGCTGTTCTCGCATAAGTTGCAAGAGGGAGGTTCGGTAATGAATCACCTATCTTCCTGGAAAGAGATTGTTTCGATTTGCAGTCTATAGAAGTTAAGTATGAGGATGAGGATTTAGGTCTTCTTCTTTTATGCTCGCTCGCCTAATTCTTTCAGTAATTTTCGTGACACCATATTATTGAGCCGCGACAAACTAACTCTCGCGGAAGTTTATGATGCTCTCCAACAAAAGGAGAAAATGAAATCTATGGTGCAGGCTGAAAGTTCGTCCTCCAAGGCGGAGGCGTTAGAGGTCCGTGGCAGGATCGAGCAGCGAGATAACTACTACCACAACAACAGAGATAAGAGCAAGGGCGATAGAGGTCGCTCAAAGTCCAAAGGACGTGACAAGTTCTGCAGGTATTGTAAGAAATCTAGCCACAATATTGATGATTGTTGGAAGCTGCAGAACAAGGAGAAAAGGAACGGAACTTACCAACCGAAAAATAATGATGCTAATGGTAAGGCTGCCGTTGTCACCGGTAAGGGTGAGGCTGCCGTTGTTGCTTGGTAGTGATAGTTCCGATGGAGATTGCTTAGCTGTTTTGGCTGCATGTGTTTCACGTGATGATGAATGGATTCTTGATACCGCATGTTCGTTTCATATTTGCCGTAACAAAGATTGGTTCGGTTCTTATGAGTCCGTGCAGAGTGGAGATTTTGTGCGTGTGGGGAATGACAACCGGTGCAGCATTGTTGGCATTGGTTCTGTTCGGATCAAGACCCATGATGGGATGACACGCACGTTGACGGAGTGAAACACATACCCTCCATGGCGAGGAATTTGATCTCTTTGAGTACCCTTGATTGTGACGGGTACAAGTACAAAGGTGGGAACAAACTTTTGAAGGTATCATCAGGTTCTCTCATTATTATGATTGGTGATATGAATTCTGCGAAATTATATGTCCTTAGAGGTAGCACTTTGCCTCGGTATTGCTGCCGCCGTTAGTTCCGATGAAACTAGTAAGACTAACCTTTGGCACAAGCGTCTTGGACATATGAGTGAGCTTGGCATGGCAGAATTGGCAAAGAGAGAGCTAATTGATGGCTGCGATTTAGGTAATCTTGAGTTCTCGTGAGCACCGCATCTTTGGTAAGCATAAAAGAGTAAAATTTAATGCTTCCGTTCATACCACCAAAGGCATTTTAGATTATGTACACGCTGATGTTTGGGGTCCGTCCCGTAGAACTTCTAATGGTGGTGCTAATTACATGCTTACAATTATTGATGATTACTCAAGAAAAGTGTGGCCATATTTCCTGAAACATAAATCTGATGTTTTTAATGCTTTTAAGAAGTGGAAAGTTATGGTAGAAACCCAAACTCGAAAGGAAGGTTAAGATACTCCGTACCGACAATGGTATGGAATTTTGTTCAAATGAATTTGATGAGTTTTGCAGCAATGATGGGATGGTAAGACATCATACCATTCCGTACACCCCTCAACAGAATGGCGTGGTCGAACGCATGAACAGGACCATTATTTCGAGGGCTCGCTGCATGTTGTCTAATGCAAAGATGCATAGAGGTTTTTGGGCTGAAGCAGCTCTCCACCGCATGTTATCTCATCAACAGGTCACCTTCTGTTCCACTTGATAAGAAAACTCCAATTGAGGTATGGTCTGGTTCGCCTCGCCGATTATTCAGATTTGAGAGTTTTCGGTTGCATCGCTTACGCTCATGTTGATAATGGAAAGTTGGAGCCAAGGGCTGTTAAGTGCATCTTCCTTGGTTATGGTTCAGGAGTTAAGGCATATAGATTATGGAATCCCGAAACTAAGAAAATTGTGTTGAGCAGGAATGTCGTTTTTAATGAGGCGGTTATGTTTAATGATAGTCCGTCTACCGATATTTCGATGCTATTGATTCTCCCGATGTTTCGATGATGAGCAGCACAGAATTGGCGTGCAGGTGGAGCACGCAAAGGAGAATGAAAATGTGTTTCCCGAAACCAACAATGATGATAATGATGTTCCACCTTCACCACCTTTTGTTCAGCGACAAGGACGGTCTATTGTCGCTGACCGCCCTAAGAGAAATATTACACCTCCTACCCGATTAATTCAAGAATGTGATATTGTTGTTTATGCTTTGAGTTGTGCTGAACAGGTGGAGCATGATATTGAACCAGCTACATATACTCGAAGCCATTGCTTCGGTTGATAAAGATAAGTGGGTAGGTGCGATGCAAGAAGAGATGCAATCGCTTGAGAAGAATGGCACATGGGATGTTGTGCACTTGCCTAAACAAAAGAAGGCTGTCCGCTGCAAGTGGATATTCAAAAGAAAGGAAGGTTTGTCTCCTAATGAGCCTCCACGGTTTAAGGCAAGGTTAGTAGCAAAAGGTTTCAGCCAAATTCCAGGTGTTGATTATAATGATGTATTCTCCCTGGTTGTGAAGCATAGTTCTATTCGTGCTTTCTTTGGTATTGTTGCTATGCATGATCTTGAGCTTGAGCAGCTAGATGTAAAGACCGCTTTTCGCATGGTGAGTTGGAGGAGGATATATATATGGACCAACCTCGAAGGTTATGTTGTGCCTCGGTAAGGAGGATCTTGTTTGCAAATTAAAGAGGTCCCTTTATGGTCCGAAACAGTCGCCACGACAGTGGTATAAAAGGTTTGATTCATTTATGCTTACACATGGTTTTGAGAGATCTCAGTATGATAGTTGTGTGTATATCAAGTTTGTTAATGGATCACCTATTTATTTGCTGCTATATGTTGATGATATGTTGATTGCTGCCAAGAGCATGAAAGAGATCACTACTTTAAAGAATCAATTAAGTAGTGAGTTTGAGATGAAGGATCTTGGTCCCGCTAAGAAAATACTAGGCATGGAAATCAAAAGGGACAGAAAGTCTAGTTTGTTGTTTCTTAGTCGGAAAAG
Source organism: Lolium rigidum (assembly GCF_022539505.1). Classification (NCBI taxonomy): domain Eukaryota; kingdom Viridiplantae; phylum Streptophyta; class Magnoliopsida; order Poales; family Poaceae; genus Lolium; species Lolium rigidum. Next base: position 241,477,846 of record NC_061513.1, read on the forward strand.
TACATTGAGAAAGTTCTTCATCGTTTTAATATGCATGATGCAAAGTCAGCTACTACTCCTATTGCTTCTCATTTCAAGTTGTCACTTTGCAATGTCCTAGCTCTAAAGATGATATTGAGTACATGTCTCGAGTTCCCTATTCTAGTGCTCGTTGGTTCCTTGATGTATGCCATGGTTTGTTCACGTCCCGATCTATCATATGCTATGAGTTTGGTCAGTCGATACATGGCTAATCCCGGTAAAGAACATTGGAAAGCTGTTCGATGGATTTTCGGGTACCTTCGCGGCACATCAAAAGCTTGCTTGAGGTTTGGCAGGATTGGTGAGGGGCTCGCCGGATATGTGGATTCAGATTATGCCGGCGATTTGGATCGTAGAAGGTCCCTCACAGGTTATGTGTTTACTCGTTGGTGGATGTGTCATGAGTTGGAAGGCTACTTTGCGGGATGCTCGTTGCACAATCTACTACCGAGGCTGAGTACATGGCTATTGCTCGAGGCAGGTAAAGAGGCTGTTTGGTTGAAAGGGTTATATGCTGAGCTTTGTGGAGATAATTCTTGCATTAAGTTGTTCGATGACAGTCAAAGTGCTATTTATCTTACTAAAGATCAGATGTTCCATGATAGGACAAAGCACATTGATATTAAGTACCACGCAATCAGAGATGTGGTTGCAAAAGGTAAAGTGAAGGTATGCAAGATTAGTACTCATGATAATCCCGCTGATATGATGACTAAGCTCTGTCCTCGTGTCCAAGTTTGAGCTTTGCTCAAGCTTGGTTGGTATAACTCGTTTAGCCCAAGTGGCTATTGGCGCCAGCAAGTGTTTTCTTTGTTGATTCGTGTGATTGTTGAAGTTCATGCTACAAGGAATTTGTCTCAAGGTGGAGTTTGTTATTTTGTGATCCAAATTCATATACTAAGGGAGGCTAACTTCCGACGAGCGGAGCGAGGCCCGTCGCCGGAGGCTTGGGCCGAAGCGTAGCGTAGTCGAGTTAGCCCATATGTCGTGCCCTACAGGGACGCCCGCGGGGGGTGCGGGGGCGGCAGCCCCCGCGGTACTGGATCGTTGCCACCGCCTATTTATATTTCCCTGTAAGCCGCCGCTAGGGTTATCATCGCATCATTGTACACCCACGGCGTTTGTAAACACCACCGAAATAGTGAAGTTTTTGCTGGCTGGCGCCCGTGGTTTTTCCCTTGTGTGTTGCAAGGGTTTTCCACGTTAAAATCTCGTGTCCCCTGCAGTGTTTTACTTTTCGTTCTTCGTTTATTGTGCATCTCAATTATAACAGAAACAAAGTAAATCCTCAATGAGTCTCTGGGTCTAACTCCTAGCCGGTTGATGACTTCGTTAATTCAAAACCGGGATCATTTCGAGCCCTCCGTCTAAAAAAACATCAATGAGTTTGTAACTAAGGGCTTTTTCCCATGGACTTGCATGCAAAATAAATCATACGCAAAAAATTATGTCTTCAAATCCTACGGACCAAATAGGCTTATTATAGGAAAAATTCATAAGCAATGGAATATCCCAAAATTCCTATAGCAGTACATTTGAACCAAACAAGCACCAAGTCCTCAGTAACATACTCTGAAAATTTAACTTGAAAACTTTCCTATTCGTTTGCCTCCGTTTAAAAAAAACTTGAAATTTTCGAAACCCGCAAACACTGAACGGTACAAATCAAAAAAGTGAACTAAACAGCATCATACACAAAACTAACCAGGATTATATATATCGGTCGACATCCAAAGCCCCCATCCAGATAAACCCAATGTCCACAGAAGAAAAACCCCAATCCCAGCAGAAAACAAACCCAATCCCCACAGAAAAAACCCCAAATTCAGACGAACATAACAGCAAGCTAACACATGGTATAGGCTAATGTCATATGATATTATCATCACATATAATATGTACACACCAACAGTCATGGTATACCACCCGATTATTAAACTTTTTTCGACTAAATTAAGCAGTCTAGACCCTGCCAACCTTTGTTTTTTGACAGCCAACTAAAGAGACACTATAACACTTTTGTTTCTGGAAACCTATGTTACATCAGTCGATCTTCCTTCAGAGTGTTGCGAAGAAAGTAACTGAGGCCAGCAACAAATTTGCTGCTGCAATATACCACCATCTGCAACGAATGATTCATCTGTGAGAGGCTCCAAATATCCGCCTTCCAGTCCTACTCCCCCGCCTTCTAAAGTTCAGTCTTGGGATCCGGTTCTGGAGCAGCAGCAGCAGAGGTCGGCGTCTGACGAGGCTCGAGGATCCTCTCATCACCAATAGGATAGATCACTATCTTTTTGACCATTTGGCAGAACTCTCTGCAGGTATCAAAAGAATGCATGTCAGCCATAACTCATTTTTCAGATAGATGAACAGTCAGCAATCAATTAGTTTTTCTTTTTCTGAAGAGAATATATGCAAGCAACTTACATCCAAGGATCATCTCCGACTTCCATAGTGTCGCCTTCATCGTCGGTGAAAGCCACTTTGAAGTTCTGTTTCAGGTCCTTTATGTCGAACATCTGTTCCAGCTCACGAGTCAGTTTCTCATAACCATTCAGATTTGCTAGATCCACAGCTCTACCCAAAGCATTCCCATGCATTTGAACCTAGCGCAGACCAAACATAACGTTAGACGACAGTTAATAAGCAAGGCCGAGGGATTGAAAAGAGATGAAAAAACGTTGTACCTTCACACGATTTCTTGCAATGTAGCTATGACTGCTTTGGATTTCCCGGGGGCTCTCGTTCACAACTTTAGGTACTTTTGAGAATGCTGACAGGCCGGACTCTTCATAAGAACCAGCAACTTTGGCTGAAGTTTCCCCTGCGCCGGCACTTGCAATGTCAGGAGTAGCAGCGCCCTTGGTATGTTTCATCAAATTCACACCAAACAGACGAAACACGCCAGGTTCCTTGCTTTTTTCAGTAACTGTGGGCACATTTGGTGTAGCAGCCTCTTCAGCTAGGTGACCATACACAGTGTTGCAGGGTAGCTTAGGAGCAGGTTCCACAGCCTGGAAAGCAGAAATTGCTGGCCAAGGAGCAACTCTGGTTTCATTGCTGGTAACCTGAAACAGCTTATGAGAAATCTCTGACAATGTAGGGGAGAGCCCTTTGCTTGATGGGTTGAATTCCTTCAGCCAACCGTCATATGCTGATGGATTCTGGCAAACAGAACTGCTGCTCATAGCACCATAACCTGCGCCTGGCCAAACAACTTGATGTCCAGAGATACAACTGGGATCACTGGAACCAACAAATGTTCTCTCATGCTGCTGCTGTGGCATTCCAGACAGCCAAAACTCTCTAGCAGGTTCTGCAAATTAAGCCAAACAAAAGGATTAAGAACATCTTGAAATGAATAATTCCACTATCTGTCGATAACGCAAGCAATGAGAAGTTTGCAACTTCATACCCTGTGATGGAAGATCCAAATTTTCAGTTGTCTCCCTAGGCCTCTTGTTTTTGGCAGATGATTGCAGTGGTACATTGATGGTAGGTGCAGAGACATCAGATGGTTCAATTTCCCAAGGAGAAACTCTCTCAGGGCCATTGCAGTTTGTGGTTTCATCCCATTGGACCTGAACCATGATAAAATCAGAATCATTTTCTGAAAGGAAAATACAGGGAAGAGAAGAGAAAACAAAATGGATTGATCGTACCTCCAGTGACTTCCATTCGGAACCTGACCATTGTGGAGAAAGATCCCCATTATCAATTATAGTCCCAGAAAACCTGCAGGTTTAAAAGAAATGGAACAATGTGAATCTGAGATGAATGGCAGAAGATGACCAGCAGACTGAGAGGGGAATACAGCATATGAGAGACCACATGTTGAATCCTTACTTCTTCACAGGGACATCTTCACCTTCGAAGTTCATCGTAAACCTCTTCCCCACACTAAATCCAACCTTAGTAGCTTCAAGGTACTTGTTCACACTGACAATGTACTGGCTTTGGCTTAACCTGGATAAATAAATAAATAAGACAACTTCCATTAGCAGAGAACAAGCACAGTTGTATGAAACAATAGGAAGTAGAAAAGGTCCAACCTTGGCCTATAGTACACCAAGAAGATGGAGTTAGTCTTGATAGCATGCGATGCGCTTGCAAGTACCCCAAGATGCATGCTTTGGCTTGATATAACGGATGCCGGCATCGTGCTCTGCTTCTGCACGAGGCGCCTCACTCCGACACGCTGCTCTCCAGTATCACTCCTGCGAAAGGAAAACAAAGTGTCTTTGTTGTGATCCATACTCCCTATATATGAAACATCTGATCAAACCTGTCTGTTACGCATGACTGGTTGAACAGAATTAGTTCAGATTATATCCAACCTTAGGTAGACAAACGCATCGCCGGCGACCAGCTTCTTTGATGTGACGAATGTGCTCCATCCAGTAGTCAGAAGGTGCCTACGGGGTTGGCCTAGACAACCAAGAAATTGCATGAGTTCAGAGCAGAAGGCACGCAAAGCAAGTGCAATTATGGTCCTGATCTCTGTGTTCAGATGACCACTGAAGAATTCAGTAGTAACTGAAAAACAAAACACTGATTTGCATACCTCTGTAGATGTGCTTAAACCTCCACTCAGATCCATGAAGGTCCTTTGAGATGAGCTCTTGAGTCGGTGTCGGCATCGACATGTCCTGATCGACAGAAAAACAGGGAGGAATTTAACTTTTGCAGTACCATATGCAATTATTCATAATCAAGGAAGGACATGGGAATTGGGCTCACCAGAGGCGGGAGACACTCGTTGGCGTGGCGCCTGAGCACGGAGAAGCCGCCATGGGTGCTGGTGTCAGACGGCGTCAGGATCTTGCAGAAGGAGTGCACCACAGGCCTCGGCATCTCCGGCAGAGGTGGGTCGGGTAATGTGGGCAGATTCTCTTGCTGCAAACAACAGAAAGTTGATCACGAATCCACATGGGGGGCACTATCTGAATTTGAGTAATGCTAACTGAATTAGCTCCTGTCAGTAAAAAGAACAGGTGATAGAAAAAGTCGAATTATGCGACACCTGAAATTCAGAAACCAAAATTCAGGCAGCACAGGAAGTTGCCAACAATTACGGCCTCGCACAAGACATTTCAAAACACCAGAAGAGCAAAAAAGAAAAAAAGAAAAAGACAGAGAAGAAACCCGTGGGTGTGGGGTGGCGAGAAACACTTACGTCAGGGTCCGGCTGCAGGGTGATCTGCGCGAACACCTCGTCCGTATCCGTCTCAGCCTGCGCCGCCGTGAACAAAACAAGAGAGGAAGAGTTACGACGACGAGCTCACGCCAATTCCAGAAGGGGAGCGTGGAGAGGAGAAAACACGCCGGCGCCGGAGCGAGCCGCGGTCACGTACGTACCTTGAGCTCGACGTTGACGACCTTGCAGAGGATCTTGTAGGGCACCTGGAACATCTTGATCTGCTCCGCCAGCAGCGCGGGGTCCGTCGGCTCTTGCAGCTGCACGCGCAAAACCGTCATGATTCGCGACGGAAAATGGATGCAACAGAAGAGAGGAAGACGCGCGCAGATAAGAAACGAAGGAGAATTCCGGTGCCGGAGCACGCAACGTACCTGCTCTAGATGTCCCTGGAGGAAGTAGAAGACCCTCTCGTCCCGCTGCGGCACCTCCACGAGCGGCCCGGCGCAGGCGCGCCACAGCTCCGGGAACAGCTCCGGGTCCCGTCCTCGTCCTGCCAACAACGACAAGAACAGACCATGAGCGAGTGAACCCGGCCGGCCGTGAACTGCAGAAAACCAGATGGACTCACCAGGTTGTTGCGCCATGGCGACACGGGCGGCGGTGGGTTTGGTGGTGGCCGGGTGTTCTTGGCCTCCCCGGGAGGGAAGCAGCGGTATAGGAGGGGAGAGAGGCAGGAGAAGGGAGTTGGTCTGGTGACTGGGTGGTGTTCTCCTTGTGTCAGAGTGTTTGTTGTTGGGCTGCCCCCATTAAAGAACGGCGCGGTGGGGAGGGAGTGGAGAGAGGCGAAGCGGCAGCCGATCGGAGCCAAGCACACAACGGCGGCGTTACAGAGCTTGCGCCTTTATGGCTTTAACACTGCTGCCCCGGCTAGGCTCTCGAGCAACCTTTTGCATCGAGGACCCTATGTATTTCTAAAATAGAAGGTCCGTCCTCCGGTCTCTGCACGCGTACACTTTGCTAAAAAGCATTCTGGGAAGAACACATATTGTGCACTAGCCCCTAGCATTATATTCTCAAAATGATAAATTCTTGTAAAAAATGGACGGAGTATGTTTTATGTCATTACCTGACAGTTAACTGACGCTATGCATCAGATTAATGATCCACAATGACATCTACAAGGTTTGTCACAATCATGGATCCCGAATAAGACCCAAGCCTTGTAGTAAAACTGTGAATCGTAGAATCATAACTACAAAAAATAAAAATAAAAAGATTCTACCGACTACAATTGTATAACATTTCCAGTATATTTAGATTGTGAGTGGCAGGATCACACAAAGGAGTCACGACTCAGCCTTGGAGATAGCAAAAAAAAATACTGGTGTTTTACCAAACATTATATTTGATTTGTCATTGATAAGCAACAAAGATAGGGGTGATATGAACACATGCCTTGGACTAAGAGGATGGTTCGGCTGCGGCGAGGCGAGAGAAAGGAAAAAATGTGACACATTGTGGAAGTTCATTAACACCTCAAAAACCATTAAATATTATATATACAAGATCGAGCAAGATTTCGGTGCAATAGTGATCTTTTGATTGCCTATTTTGCAAGGAGTCTAGTGAAATTAACTCGTTATATTATTAATCATCAACAAACCTGTATCTAAGGTACCAAACACCTCCGTACTCGGTGGTACAAGACACTAACATAATTTGTGTCATTCCCTCGACACCTCATGCGGTACCGTCTAGAGCCATCTCGAATTTGAAGAGACAGTTAGGGTTTTAATGTACGATAACCTACCCTCACATATGAACCGAATACTTGAGGTGATTTTGCAAAGATTTTGATAGGAGATACTTTGCTATCATATTATGGATTTCTTATGAGACAATGTGATCCAACATTATCAAAAGAGCTAAGCAAAATATTCTTCTTGTTCTAAGAAATTCCAAGTGATGTATTTTTTCAGCATTTTATGATCATCGTCATTAACACTTCCAACTAGCATATGGGAGTACCAGTTTGTCTAAATGAATCATTACTCGTAGAAAACCTCTATGTCTAAACATCAATTGTAAAATAATAGATTTTATATTTATCATTTAAGCATTGAACATAGATCGAGAGGAGGAAGATATGAACGCGTAGATACCATATACGGTCCCATGCGTTAGACATTGACCGATGGGTGGCAGGCATGAAAACAATCTTCCATAACAAATCTAGTGCATCGAGACAGAACCCTTAATACGGCGGAAGCTCGTTAGTATGTTCAGATCCATTAAATATGATACTAGGGAGATTTGGTGTGTCAATGGGTTTTGTGATCACCTGTTATAAATTGGCAGCCTTGTTTTGACGAAAGAATCATCCCATGCAATTCATTTATGTTCGGATGTAAATTAACACCTTTTGTGAGATTGTAGATTTTGGACTAATGACTGACATTGGAAATCTCCAGGGTTTTCACAATCTTAGATCCCAAATAAAATCGATGCCTTGTAGTAAAATTGCAAATCGTAGAATCATAACAATTAGTTAACATCGAATAAAAGATACTACGGACTAAACTTGTAAAATATTTCCAATATATTGTGATCGTAAAGTGGCAGGACCACACAAAAGAATCACGATTTAGCCTTGGAGATAGCAAAAGAATAACGATGTTTTACTAAATACTATATTTAATTTGTCATCGATAAGCAACGAAGATAAGGTGATATGAATACATGCCTTGGACTAAGATGGATGGTTCGGCTATGGTGATGAGAGCCAAAGGACAAGATGTGACACGTTGTGGAAGTTCATTAACACATCAAAAGCCATTAAATATTATATATACATGATCGAGCAAGATTTTGGTGCCTTGGTGATCTTTTGATTGCCTATTTTGAAAGGAGTTTGGTGGAGTTAACTCATTATTTTATTAATCTTCAACAAATATGTATCCAAGGTACCGAACATCACGTTGCTTGGTGGAACAAAACACAAACATAATGTGTCATTCCCTCGACACCTCATGTGGTACCGTCTATAGGGATCTTGAATTTGTAGAGACCTTCAGGTTTTTAGTGTACGACAACCTATCCTCGCATATGAACCGGATACATGAGATAATGTTGCAAATATTTTTATGGGCGATACTTTTTCATCATATTATGGCTTTCCTATGAGACAATGTGATGCAATAGTAGCACCAAAAGAGCTAAGCATAATATTTTTCTTTTTCCTAGAGATTCCAAGTGATGTCTTTTTTCAGCATTTTATGATCATCGTCATTGACACTTCCAACTAGCATATGTGAGTAGCACTTTGTCTAAATAAATCATTACTCATAAAAACCTCTTTGTCTAAACATCTGTTGCAAAATAATAGATTTTATATTTACCATTTAAGCATCGAACATAGATCGAGAGGAGGAAGATATGAACGCGTAGATACCTTATACGGTCCAATGTGTTAGACATTGACCGATGAGTGGTAGGCATGAAAACAATCTTCCATAACAAATCTAGTGCATCAGAACCCTTAATACAGCGAAAGCTCATTAGTATGCTCAGATCCATTAAATATGATACTAGGGAGATTTGGTGTGTCAATGGGTTTTGTGATCACCTATCATAAATTGGCAGCCTTGTTTGACAAAAGAACATCCGATACGATCCATTTATGTTCAAATGTAAATTAACACCTTTTGTGATATTGTAGATCTTGGACTAGTGACTGACATTGGAAATCTCCAGGGTTTTCACAATCTTAGATCCCAAATATGATCCATGCCTTCTAATAAAATTGAAAATCGTAGAATCATCACAATTAGTTAACATCGAACAAAAGATACTACGGACTAAACATCTAAAATATTTCCAATATATTGTGATCGTAAAGTGGTAGGACCACACAAAAGAATCATGATTTAGCCTTGATTATAGCAAAATAATATCGATGTTTTACTAAATATTATATTTAGTTTGTCATTGATAAGCAACGAAGATATGGTGATATGAATACATGCCTTGGACTAAGATGGATGGTTCGGCTATGGTGACGAGAGCAAAAGGAAAAGATGTGACACGTTGTGGAAGTTAATTAACACATCAAAATCCATTAAATATTATATATACATGATCAAGCAAGATTTTGGTGCATTAGTGATCTTTTAATTGCCTATTTTGAAAGGACTCTGGTGGAATTAACACATTATTTCATTAATCATCAAAAAATATGTACCCAAGGTACCAAACACCACGTTGCTTGGTGAAACAAAACACTAACATAATTTGTGTCATTCCATTGACACCTCATGTGATATCATATATAGGCATCTTAAATTTGTAGAGACCGTTTGGTTTTTAGTGTACGAGAATCTACCCTCATATATGAACCGGATACTTGAGATAATTTTGCAAATATTTTGATGGGCGATACTTTTTCATCATAGTATGTCTTTCCTATGAGACAATGTGATCCAATAGCACCAAAATAGCTAAGCATAATATTCTTCTTGTTCCTAGAGATTCCACGTGATGTCTTTTTTCAGCATTTTATGATCAGCGTCATTGACATTTCTCACTAGCATATGTGAGTAGAACTTTGTCTAAATAGCTCTTTACTCATAAAAAAACATCTATGTCTAAACATCAGGTGTAACAATAGAATTTGTATTTGTCATTTAAGCAGTGAACATAGATCGAGAGGAGGAAGATATGAATGTGTATATACCATATACGGTCCCATGCGTTAGACATTGACAGATGGGTGGTAGGCATGAAAACTATCTTCCATAATTTAATCTAGTGCATCGAGAGAGAACCCTTAATACGGCGGAAGCTCATTAGTATGCTCAGATCCATTAAATATGATACTAGATAGATTTGGTGTGTCAATGGGTTTTGTGATCAAATGTCATAAATTGGC
>NC_061513.1:241488033-241520688 GCF_022539505.1 Lolium rigidum
GAAAGTATTTGTGATTTTTCTTCAATTTTTATGGGTTTAATCTAGAATAATTATTGTTTCCACTTCCTTAATTATTTTAGTTTTTATGTTTATTTAAACCCAATGTTCAAACAAAATATATGTAATAATTTTGGTTCTTCATATTTTCTAATTAAGTATTGATTCACTTTCGTTTCTAAATTTTCTAGTTTACCTTTTCCTATTTAAATTACTGATTTTTCTTGGATGTATTATTCTAGAGTTTGATGAGTAGCCGCACCGCCACTTAGCCATTCTTTTTTCACGAAGGTCGGTACCAGAGTTTCATGGTATTGGTATTAAAATGTAATTGCATTCAGAAACTTTGCACTAAAATAGACTTTTTTCAGCTCACTATAAGTAATCAACCTTACACAACTTTCATATAAAGTGATTGATTTTTAAGATGCTCCAACTTACCTATTGGGAGTTAATAGGTTGAATCTAACTTTGATATCCAATGACTATGGGAAATTTCAGTTATGTGATAATTTCATTTGTAGAAATATTACTGATGGGTTGGAAAGGGAATATTTCTAATGGACCTTTGGACATTATCTTTTTCACTTTCTCTTCCTCAAGATCCCACATACTACATATTAATGAAAATACCTAGTAACTTTTATTTATACAAAACGGACGGAATACGGACTAGGTGTGTTATATGTCATAGTATACAACCCGTACATATGGTACGGATCCCACGCATGCATCTTGTTTCGCTTTGAATGTTGTAATATGTATACATTGCTTTATATGTGATGCATCTAGTGTAATATACTTGTTCAAATAAAACAATTCTTAGTCATGTTTGTTAATAGATGTATAATACCTATGTGTTTTCAAAATTCCATAACTCGGTGAACATGTTGATGACGTCGAGTAAGCTACTCAATAGTTTGCGTTTAAATTTTCCAACAGAGTAGTACCTTCATTCCAATGAATAAGGTTTATAAATTTAGTCAAATGTCAAAGTAAGGAAGGCCAAATTGGAGCAAAATAAATGTCATTAACTAGCTTGTAATTTCCTTATTTATTATCCTACATTAATTATGTATCATTTCCTTCCATACCTTTATGAGCTGCAATGCCCAAAATAACCGTATGTGCTTAATTATATAAATTCCTAATAGAATGCCTAGCTGTTAGATCACAAAAACTTTTTTGAGTAGTTAATCTTGTACATTGTGGTTATTATGGACTTTTCATCTCATACCGATAAGGAGGTGATAAATACATAATTAATGCATAAAGATAAGTACTCGTACTCCGTAATGTACATACCGATAAGGGGTAAGAAAATAAAAAGTGGTTAATTAATGGCATTGATTTTATAATAATATTGACTTCCGTAATTAATACTAGAAAACTTTGAATGCATACTCCCTTCCACCGTGACAAAGTGTACTTCTATCATTTGATCTAAGTGAAACTTATCAAATTTGACCAACTTTATAAGAAAAAATAGCAGAATTTATGACACTAGCTAGATTAGCATCTCTAGATCCATCTTAAAATTTAATTTCATAATATACCAATTTGATGTATTATACTCACTCTGTACCAAAATATAGTGCTTATTAGGTTTTTTTGAAGTCAAACCGTGTAACCTTCGACCAAGTTTATACAAAAAAATCCACTTATAGATTATCTAATCATTACCACTGAATTCATAATAAAGTATAGTTTAATATATGGTATAAATTTGGTATTGTAGATATAGATAATTTTCTTAATAAATTTGATCAAAGTTCGTGCAATTTGACTTTTGCGGAAACCAGTGCGCACTATATTATGACAACGAGGGAGTATGTTGCTACTCTTTTCTACAAAATTTGTTATTTTAAAAAAAATAACTTATGATAAAAGCTAGAAGTACACTTATTCGTAGACTGGGGGAGTATTGCGTGTACAAACTACGGACTAAGTTCATGTTGAGATTTTTTTTTGCCTAATTAACATGTGCGATTTGGGTCTAGTAGAAAAACTAGAGTAATTCACTCATGTAGTTTGGACATCTTGATGCACGCACAGGCAGCCGCCCCAAGGGATTGTTGTCCAGCTCACTTTTTTCTTTGTACAATAGCAGCGGTTTGGTAGCCTGGATCATTTGGTTGTCCAGGCTCACCCACGTTGTTGCATCGCATATAATTTAAAGCATCTCCGGGCCTGCTCTTGGAGGAAAGGCTGAATCGGCCGTTCTTATTGGTCATGCCCCGTTCTTAGCTCTAACCTGCACGCATGGGGAAGGGGGAAAGAGACGTCACGTCCCTTCGGGAACACGCACCATAAATCGCCTCACCACCCCACTCCTTCCCCTCACTCTCCATCTTCCACTTCCACCCCCAACTTGTCACATCGAAACTCGGCGGTTGCACTACCACCACCAAATCCGCCTCACCGCAGCGAGGAGGAGGAGGAGGAGTGGGATCGAATGACATGTAGCGGCTGGTGTGATCAAAGTAAGAGAAATGCACACTTCTTTGTGCCCACAACTCTAGTTTCGGTCACACCATCCCTTGAATACCCGTTTAATCATGTTTGTGCATTGTGCTTGGTTGAATAGCATCAATTGTGGTGTTCATTGTGATTTGTATTACGAGGCCTTCATGTTTGCTTCTATTAGGTGTTTCTTTGTTATGTGTTCTTTGGCCAATGATTACAATGTGGCACAATGGAAGGCAATGGATTCTCCTTAAACATAGTCCTATGTGCAAGCACATTTTTTTCTAAACCAGACATGGTTTGAGGCCAATCACTTTGCCTTCTTTGTGATCCTATACATGAGGTACATGCTAACCGTTGGCCTAGATTGCACCATTGTGGTGTCTGTTACTTCTTTGTTTCTTCTCTAGGCTAAGATGGACCTTGGCGCATCTGCGGAGGTTTCCGGCGAGGGTCCTAGCAAGAGATAATGAAGATGGCCGACCACTTCCACGATGACGTGGTCCGGAGAGCTTTTTCTGCATCATCTTTGACCGGACCTTTGGCATGCTCCAAATCCCATCAAAGTTCGTGGAATGGTTCAGATCCATCCCTGGGAAGATCCCCGTCCTCACCAACACTGGTTGCAGCTCGAAGATGACTACGAAGATCCATACCAAAACGGCGATCATCGATCAGGGGTGGGTAGCCTTTGTAGTTGCCCATAAACTGAAGGTTGGTCACTTCCTCACCTTCCACAAGGAAGCCCCAGGCCTCTACATAGTGGTCATCTTCGACTACACTTGCACTGAGGTCATGACTAGGTGCCCGGACCACGAGATACCACTAGGTTGGTCGTCATAGAAGAAGTTTGAAGTTGTGTTGCTATGTCTCGCTAGTGTCGATGACCTAAGGTCGTTTAAGTTGTGTCAGAATATTGGTACTATGTGTTGATGAACTATGATCGTTAGTTGTGTCAGAAAATTCGTATTGTGTGTCGATGAACTATGATCTTGTCTAAATTGCAATGCTAATTTCTTGTCTGCTATTCAGCTGAGGTAACTGGACTCACTATCTAGGTGGCAACCAAACAAGGGGGGGGGGGCTTGTATTAATGGGCTGCTCCATAGCCTTCAAACCGGGCAACCAAACAATCCATACCCAAATCTCCATTGGGTAAAAAATCCTTCCCGAGCAACCAAATAGATGCCCATTTCTAGCCCGTGGCTAGTTCCGAACGCGTAATGGACTTTGGAGCCTCTCCCCACTAAGCCCCAAAACTGGCACATGCTTTCAAACGTGCCCTAGAAGGCTCCGACGGACCCAGACTCAAAATGTATATTATGACAATACCGAGTATAGTTTACATCCAGGTTCAAAAGAAAAAGGAAAATTATAGTATGGTCTTGGAAAACTGCTGATAGGACCCTATTCAATGAGAATAAAAGCGGCCTGGTCCATGTGAGCTTTCTCGAGAGCTTCACCGCAACGACACCACGGGACGAACCACTTGGGTCATGGAGTTTGCCATCCCACCTAAGTGGAAGCAAGAAACCTCGCCAGATGGTGAGAAGCCCACTCCGAGGAAGACAAACTGCCTCCCTTTTGCACACATGCTGACCAGAGATGTACCGTAGCTCGACTTAGTCGTACTTCGGCTACAGGATCCAACAGCCAGGCAGAGGCCGGCCATCTACCACCTGGAGGTGGGCGTCGTTGCCTCGCAAAATGAACCACTAGTGTTGAGCTCCAGGACCAGGATGAACATGATGAAGACCAGATACCCAACATCTCTTCTCTTCCTTCTTCTCCTTTCCTTCTCCACCATGGCGATCTGTAAGGAGACAAGAGAGAGGAGCAACGAGCTTATTGTGTCCGCTTCCTCGAGAACCACGGCTATTCATCGTCCACCATGGACTGCAGCATAGCAAGCAGCTGAAGGATTCTCCAACCGTCGCTCGGGGACATAGGAGAACAAAGCGGCGATGGCATGACGCCATACTCCATGGAGGCAAAAAGAACCTAGACACATAACCTAGACCTAAATATGTTCATAGGAGGGACCCTCACCCGTCTCAACGCCGGCCACCACCAGAGGAGAGAGGGGAGGGGCCTGCCAGCCCTGGATTTGAGAGGACGGGGAGACGGGTTACATATTCATCAACACATTTATTTGTACTTATAAAATGTTGAAAATGCGTAGGTACGTATTACATATCTTCTAATAAACGCAAAAATGTTTTGTTTTCTAAGAAGCCTTATATTTTGAAATGGATGTAATATAAAATAACCCATATACAGTACGGATGCTACACATGCATTTCCTTCCACTTTTAACGTACGTGAAAAAGCTATATACAAATGATGCATCTTGTCCATAATATGTTTGTGCGGTACTAGTAGTGTGGTATGAATTAAAAAGTAGGTGTTTTTCATTAGTATACAAATATAAATACTAGTAACTTGTTATAAAAGAAGTTTCCCCATAACCCAAATTACACATTTATCAATGGATGACTAGGAATAAAAACACCCCTTACTACCAGTAAGAGGTAAGTTCAGGTGTCAAACACTCATTCACTTATCTTTATAGGTGTGACTATTTCTCAGTCGTTTGAGAATTAATTTCGTGCTTAGTTAGATGATGTCTTCAAATCTCAGTTGCAATTCATGTTACAACTCATAACTAGCACGAATCACAATGCAAATTAAATGGTGTAGAACTTAACTAAGCATGAAGTTAGTTCTCAGCTAGCTGAAACTAGCAAATCCAATCTTTGTAATACAACATATTATTCCACAATATATCCAAAATTCAGTAAACCATGCTTCCAGGCATGTATTTTCTCTACACACTTGCATGCTCCAGCTGTCCTTTGTACAGAAATTGCTTTCTCGAGGTTAACCATAATTCAGTTTTTTTTTGTGTGGAAAGAACCATTATTCAGTTTTGTTCCTTTCATACTGTAAGAGTAGGAAAGGTGCCACGGCATGCCGGTTCCAGATTCCGACCGTTTTGTTTGTTTGGAATCCTGCCTAAATATTAAACAATTTTCATCCATGATCAGAAGATCGGCTTGTTTATAGTACTTTACCTTGTTCGATGTGCTTTTACGCTGTTCAAAAGTTAAATTCTATATATATATAGCTTTGTCATCAATATCATATTGCTGAACATTCTGGTTAGAGAAACAATTAGGAGTCCCCATTATGAAAATAAAATAAAACTAAACGTGATGGTCTTATCACCTATGCATGCATGGACTCCTCCAATATTTGTTTTTTAAAGAAGATTCCTCCAACATATATATCACGTGTAATTAATCCCAATCAAGGTAATAAGCATGTACACAAAACAGGTCAGATTGTCAAGTTAGGATTGAGATTTTGTTTTAATTATATTTGCCAGGAAATTGCTAACTATTTTTTAAGTCGTTGGCTTGGGAATATCAAAAGAAATTGAGTTGGAATGAATTTGGAGTAAAATTTCTACAACCACTAAAGGGGAAGGAGGCGAAGTGCATGGCGACGGCCGCGCCGTAGGTCTAGGTGTGTGGGTGGGTAGGGAGGCGGATGGAGGAGACGGTGGCGGCGGATGCGTTGCCTCGCATGTCCGAAGGGGCGTTAGTGGAAGTGGTTGTGGGGCAGACGGTGTTGGATTGGGCTGGTCTTCGGATGAGAGGGGGCATCGTGTGGAGAGAGAGAGAGAGAGAGAGAGAGAGAGAGAGAGAGAGAGAGAGAGAGAGAGAGAGAGAGAGAGGGAGAGAGAGGGAGATGGAGAGAGAGAGGGAGAGGGAGGGAGAGGGAGAGAGAGAGAGAGAGAGAGAGAGAGAGAGAGAGAGAGAGAGAGAGAGAGAGAGAGAGAGAGAGAGAGAGAGGGAAGGCCAAGAAGAAAGTGACTAATGGGCGAGAGATGAGATCTGGGTACTAGCCCGAACAAAAAAACATGCGTGGAGGTGAGCACGGAGGGGCGTGCGAACCCCCCAAAACCTCTCGTAACTTCATGTGAGAAATAAGGAGAAACGAACCAAAGATGGGGACCATTCAGGTGTTGTTGGGGCCTCGTCTTTTGTCCGCACCCTAAACGGACGGATAGGAGAGGTTTAGGGTGTTCGTTTAGGAGAGGTGTGGGGGTGCCTTTGGAGCTACTCTTACATCGATTCAATACATGCCAGCAGTCTAGTAGTAACGGCTGGAATACGTGTTGATCATTACTTCATTAGCAGGCTGCAGAAAACCAGTGATATATGACGACATCGCTTAACTAAGCGTGACTGCCGTCTCGCAAAAGCAAGATCGATTGACATGCATGTTTGGGTTTACCTTTAATCAAACTTTTAGATATATACAAATGCTCAAACCTTAATTTGTATCAACAAGCGGGCCAATATTTTTTTGAGAATTTATTAGTACCTTTTTTTAAGAAGAAATTATTGTTTGTAAAATGTGGTATGTAGTTATGCTATTACAAATTAAAAAAACTTCTGATACAATATGTCATTTCTTTTTTCTTGTTGCAGGTATATCTAAATATTTTTTTAATCAAGCTTCCAGAGGTACTGATCAGTAACTCCAGGGCCCACCGGCTGGTTTGCTGTTTGGATGGGTCTAAAGTCTAAACGTAGATCCGCAATTCCTGGAATAAAGAGGCTTTGTAGACGAGGCATACGAAGATACATACGGCGGCACAGCCACGTATTGTTGCAAGCGCACAAGGCTCTCACGCGTGTATTGGCGTGGAGCGCGTGATCACAGGTTAGACCGCCAAAATGAAAATGGCGTGAGCGCCATGGTTCCTTTTCTCCAAAAATACAAAGAACCGGACGCCGGGAAAACAGGAAACTGATCCAGCCTTTTTACTGTCATGGTACTTATCTCTTATGAATGGAAACAAATAACTGAAATAACTTTCTTCCATGTTTTCGCGCTAAACATTAATTAGCGCGTTTCTATCCAAAAAGTAGCATGCATTTTACAAATTGATCCACCATTTTTACTCGTATGATACAGTAGGCTGGTTTGGCAAATTTCCATAGTTCGTCCAATACTTTTGGCATAATACATTGTATAGACCACTTTTTTGTACGCCAGGTCCATTCATGATAAAAAAAACCCTACAATATTGTAAGATTTACCAAGGGAAATATAAAGCAGACCATCACAGCTTTGTTATCAGTAAACCTAGATTTTGAGTGAACAATCACGCCTAATTACAAGACATAACTAAGGTAGAACTATATGATAAGAGAGAAATCAGAATAAAATGGCATAGGGAACGGATGGTACCAAATGGTGGAAATTCACTCGGCGGCAGGAACACCCCTCCCCCCCCCCCCCACCCACCTTAATATCGTACATAAAATAGTTGGTACTTGGCGAGAAGAAAGAGGAAGACAAGGATTGGTTGTCATCGAACGCACCTTTAGTTGAGAGAAAGATAATGAGTGTGCGATTACAAGTGTAGTGGGATTATAGAGATTGCGGTGGTTCTTCTGAGTTTCATCCAACGACCCTTGATGTTTGGACTACCATCGACTGGAGGGGATAAAAGTCGGATGGTGGAACTTGGGAGAAGAGAGCAGAAGAGGGGGTGGGTGCTGTTGCGGCATACTCTTTTCATCTGTATTTAAGGAGTATGGTTGGTCAGGCTTGTCTACCGACATTTTATAATGGCAACGTATTTAATAGTGCCATGTATTTTTCCTCAAAATCGATAATTTATCTTAACCCTTAGATCTAAGATTCTTAAAATCCTCGCAATGTAACCAGTCTTATTATAAATGATCGCCCAACCCGGCCTATCCCTAAGCTAACCCACACCTAATTCCTCTATCTAGCGTGCCATGCCTCCCACGAACCGACTAGACCGACTTGCCACCATTCAATCTCAATGTCGCCATCCAGGATGTTGAGGGCACACCACAAGAGCCTCGTCATCTACCAACATCACCCTTTGTGACTTCTTCCTAGATGCAGAATCGAAATAAAATGGTATAAGGAAGGGATTGTACCACGAAAGAGGAAAACATATATGATGGTAATTATGTTGGTATCTAGAAAGAAGGAGGACACATACGACTCGTTTTCATCGGTTGCACCCATAGCCAAGTGGGAGATCGCGAATTTAAGTGTATAGGGGGTTATGGAGGACATGACGGTTCTTCCAAGTTGCATGTGAAGATCGCTGATGTTTGGTGGACTAACATTGGCTGAAAGGGGGACAAAATTTGGAAGCTGCCATTTGGGAGAACGGAGAAGAATAGGAGGCGGGTGCTGTTACGGTATGGTCTCTCCATATATATCTTTATCAAGTGTGAAAATCTAGACTTCACCATCGGGTGTATAAATGTTTTAACCCATATATATCGTAGTGCATAATAGTAACGACATATTTATTCGTCGAGGTCAATCATAGAGCTATATAATGACATTTTTCTTTTTATGTAATCAAACTTAATATAATTGTATGCCTAGTCCTGCCTACCCGTAAACATAACTCCCCTCCACAGGTGCGTCGACCCCTCCCACAAATCAACTAGATTGGCTTGCCGTCATTCCATCTCAATGTGGTCATCCATGATGTTGAGAGCACCACACCCATCCTCCTCTTTCGAACCTTCATGACGTCTACTTCAGTGAGCTCATCATCTTGATTTTCCATATCAAGCAGTTCACAATTTATTCTCATTTATTTATGGTGTATTGATTCCCCCCACCCCCCACCCCGGAAACCCGCCAACCATGGTTGTATTCATTCCTTCCAAATATGGCCCTCCCCCATCAGGATCACCCCCAAGCATATCACAATATAATATATATCTCTTGGACCTTGGTTATCTTTATATGAAACATGTAAAGGTCATTTAGAAATTTTCACCTTAAAGTAATCACTTCTTATCCGCCTAGTATAAATGTGACATCCCAATCCACATCGAATTGCTATATAAACTTAAACTAGCCATCCAAATCTAATCCACGCATTCTTCCTTCTAGCCCATCTCCTACCACTCGCATGGACCTTCCTTACCTTCCCATGTATATGTGTTCATTGGCACGTGTTGCCCTTTCTCTTATCCCCTTCACTTCAGCGACCCTCACGTATCCATTGTCTGAATATCCTTTCTCTGATACCTTAACATAATTGAATACCTCACATGGCATAGTAAATTCCTACTTGACATTATATGTTTATACATTCACACTCCTCATTGACCACTCCCTATAGTATTCCATGCATATGAATGCTTGTGGCAATTAAAATACCTCTATCACCTACTGCTAGGACTCTACCTTCCAAAGAATGCCTCAAAAATGATGTTAGGTGTGCACTAGGAGATCAACAATTACTTACCCCAAGAGGCTCACTCGTTTCAAACATTGTATGCTATATAGATTGGAAGATAATAAATTAATTGATTTACATGTACATGAGTAAGTACTATAAGTATTCATATGGGAATGCCTAGCACCATGGCTAGGAGAGCTCTAGTCGGGTTTCAGTCAAAAGTGCAAAATAGATTAAATTAAGGAAATACGCATGCCACTCACCGTTAGGCCCATTACCACCCCTAGACCTATCGCAACACCTCTTATTTGCAATAATGCATGGGCCCATACTTACATTTGGAAACTCAAATCATCATATGTTTAGCAATAAATGATGAACCTCATAGTTTCATTCCCATTCCAGCCAATGTGTTGCAACGTTGCCGATAAAATTAACTATATAAGCATATTCCCATTAGTTATGTATGGCGCACAATATTTTGGTACACATTGTCACACGAGGTGCATTTGGCTACCTAAGGAGTTGCTCGGATAAGCCCACCTTAGCTTGGGTCTGCTTCAAGTGGGCAGGTCTAGCACCATGGCTAGGCGAGCTCTAGCCGTGGTCCAGTCAAAAGTGTACTAGAACAACTTAAGGAAATACGCAAGCGAAGCACCCTTAGGCCCATGACCACCGCTAGGCCCATCGCAACCCCTCTTTTTTGCATTCATGGGCTCATATCCCTACTTTTGGAAATTTGACTCGTTATATATTTAGCAATAGATCATGAATTTCATCGTTTTTTCCCCATTCCAACTAGTGTGTTGCAATATTGCTAATAAAAGTAACTATATATGCATATCTCCTAGAATTATGAATGACGTGTAATGTTTTGGTACACAAATGATCACACAAAATGTGTTAGTTTACCTTAGTAGTTTCTCAGCCAAGCCCACCTTAGCTTGGGCTAGCTTCGCGTGGGGAGGCCTAGCACCATAGTTAGGCAAGATCTAGTAGTCGTCTAGTACTCAAAGGTGCACAATAGAACAACTTAAGGAAATACACAAGACAACCACCCTTAATCCCATGTATAGCCCTAGCCCCATCACAACGCCTCTGCTTTGCATTCATGGGCCCATCTCCCTACTTTTGGAAATTGAAATCATTATATGTTTAGCAATAAATCATGAATTTCATAGTTTCTTTCCCATTCCATCAGTGTGATGTAAAATTTCCAATAAAATTAACCATGTATGCATATCGACTCAAATTATGAAGTACACAAAATATTTTGGTACACAATTGAGCACAGTGGCTGCATTTTATTACCTGGGCTCAGCCAACCCCACCTTATCTTGGGCCAGCTCGGGACATCCCTAAGTGAAATTTAACCCTAATTTGTTGCCTACAGTGCACCAGGCGGGGGAGGGGGAGGGACCATGTCCTTTGTTTTGCCGCATTGCATTGTACGTTTCTCCATTCACACTCTTCACTCACCATCCTCCACCGTCTTCCTTGACTATGGATGCTTGTGGCAATGAAATTTCCTTTGTCGCCTACTCGTAGCTCTAACTCCCAAAATATCCCTTCATAAATGCGATTAGTTGAACCCCCAGCTGGTGATCGCTAATTATTTACCCAAGAGACTCATTTGATTCAAACATGGACCTCTAGATGAATCAAAAGCCAACAAATTCAATTGTTTATAACATTAAGTAATATAAGCCTTCGTGTGGGATAGCCTAGGTAGTATCATGGCTAGGTGAGCTCTAGTCGTGGTCCAGTCAAGAGTGGACAATAGAAGAACTTACATAATTATGCAAGCCAAGCTTCACAACCCCCCAGGCCCATCACAACCCCTCCTTTTATATTCATGGGCATGTCTCCCTACTTTTGGAATTTAAACCATTATATATATTAAGTAACAGAATTTCATAGTTTCTTTCCCGTCCCACCTAATGTGCTACAATATTGCCAATTAAATTGACCATATAAGAATATCGCCTCAAATTTTGAATGACTCATAATATTTTTGTACACATTTGATCACACGAGGTGTGTTTAGTTTCCTATGGATTTTCTCAGTTAAGCCCACCTTAACTTGGGCCAACTTCGCGTGGTAAGGCCTAGCACCATGGCTAGGAAAGCTCTAGTCGTGGTCCAGACAATATAGCAGCTTAAGGGTATACGAAAGACAAGCACCCTTAGGCCCATGGCCACCCCTAGGTCCATCAAAAGCCCTCCTTTTTGCATTCATGGGCTCGTGTCCCTACTTTTGGAAATTGAAATCGTATATATTTGGTAATGAATCCAAATTTCATGTTTATTTCCATTCCATGTAGTGCGCTACAACACTATCCAATAAAATTAACCATATACACATATTGCCTCGAATTATGAATGATGCGTCATATTTTGGTACATTTTGATCACCCGTGTTGTGTTTGGTCACCTAAGGATTTGCTCGGCCAAGTCCACTTTAGCTCGGGCCAACTTCGCTTGGGCATGCCTAGTAACATGGCTAGGTGAGCTCTAGTCGTGGTCTTGTCAAAAGTACACACAATAGAACAACTTAAGGGAATTCGAAAGAAAAGCACCCTTAGGCCCATGGCCACCTCTAGGCCCATCACAAGACTTTTTTTGCACTCATGGGCTATCTCGCTACTTTTGGAAATTCAAATCGTTATATTTTTTAGCAATAAATCTTGAATTTCATGTTTTATTTCTCATTCCAGCAATGTGCTACAACATGGCCAATGAAAATTAACCATATAGGCTTATTAGCTTGAGTTATGAATGGCGTATACTTGTTCGTACATATTTGCACATAGGGTGCACTTGATTGCCTAAGAAGTTGCTTGGTCAAGCCTACCTTAGCTTTAGCCAGTAGGCCTAGCACCATGCATGGCTAGCAGTGGCGGAGCTGATGTACAAGTGTTGGGTTCAGTTGAACCCAACGAATTGCATCAAACCTTTAATAATTTGGTCTTTCACTTGGCTCACTAGAGGAAGAACACAACAAAACTAGTAGAGCTGAACCCAACGGTATTTTACTCCAGCTTCGCCCCTGATGGCTAGGCGAGCTCTAGTCATCCTCTAGTTAGAAATGCACAATATAACAATCTAAGGGAATATGGAAGACAAGCGTCCTTAGCCCGATGGCCATCCCTGGGCCCATTGCAACCCTACTTTTTTGCATTAATGGGCCCGTCTCACCATTCCACCTAGTGTGTTGTAACATTGCCAATAAAATAAAGAGTATACGCATTTTGCCTCCAACTATGAATGACGTATAATATTTTGATATACTTTTGATCACACAAGGTGTGTTTGGCTTTCTAAGGAGTTGCAATGGCACCATGCTGTTGCACACACATCGAATAGGCCACACCTCTTATGCCAACTGAGGTTACCCACCACCAACTGTCCACCACACCCACACTCTCAACGGTACGAACTACCAATGCAGATGTTTTTGGGCACATTAACAGACTAGCTTAGCATGGATAAGTGCAAAACCTAACTTAACCTCCCATCACCTTCCGGTGACAGACGGCGCGACATGCACACGTACGCAGGCGGAGACAGAGCTCGACGCAAGACACGACGGCTTGACGACGATCGACGACGCCTTTGGCATGCACGCAGGGAGGCCCACGTCGCACGTGCAAGGCGGACATGCGTGAAGCGATCCAACAGTGGTTCGTCTTGAATGGCCCCCGCCGGCCCTCGACCGCCCGCACCAACCAACCAGATCCATCGATCGAACAGCGCGCACGGACGCCTAGCTCCAGCCCTCTCCGGAAAAGGGAAGGCGACAGCGACGCTTGCGACGACCGGTCACTGCACCAGACAGCCCGGGGCCGTCATGTGTCACCTCCTGCCGGCGAAGGCGATCGCCGCAGGCTACGTGCGCCGCGCGCGCGCGCGTGCGGAGGAGGAGGAGGAGCAGGAGGCCATGAATTGAATTATTGGATTCTGTTCGGCGCGAGATGGACTCGAGCTCAAGGACCCCGCGGCGCATGCGTGCACGGCGGTGGCTACGGCCGGTCGGTTGACCAGTCCGATATCGGCACTGTGCGGATCTGAGCAGTATCTGCTCGATGCTCCCCGCTCCCATGCATGCAGCTGCGCCATGCCATTGCCGCGAGGATATCCAGCCCGGCCGGCCACCACACGGCGTCCATGGCATCGCACGTGTAGTCCCCATGGGTGCATGTACATATATACTATACACAAAGCAATGCTTTATGGGGAAAAGAGTATGCATAATAATTAAACCAATATTACATGGGATCAAGTAGACAAAGGATATGGCGTTGTTAGCATTAGTTTCTTTCGTTTTTCTTGTTTTTCTCTTGGCGTGTTTGTGTTATTTGCCCTAGGGATCTCGTAGTTGTATCGTATGGTTGCTATATTAATATAACGGCGTGGAAGCCTGTTTCAAGAAGTAGACAAAGGATCTACATGTGCAACTAAAGTGATAATCACACATTGACCTCCCCTTTGTCTACGTGGTTATCAAGGTTTGTCCTGGTTGAAGAATATAACCATTGTGGCCGGGGCACTATTCAAATCAAAGCTAAAGATGCACATTTTTGCTAATTTACCTACAATATGCCCATTTTTGACATGTTACTCAAATATTCACATTAAGAAAATTATGCTACACGGTAATCAAAACCGATTCATGAGATTGAGAGCTCGATGATTTTCAATCCTCCACGTCTCATACTTGTTGTCACAATAATGAGATATGTTTTCATGCATACGTTGGATTTTTGATTGGATGGTTTAGTCTTACCTCATACATGTAACCATGATGACATCACTTAGAAATTCGATTCACGGGAGCAATTATCAATGGTTCGAATGATATGTTTTGATAAACTGTTATGATTATGTTCTTGCGAGTGGGAATATCATATGGTAGCTTGGTTGTTATTGGATAATCTAGCACATATGTAATATCATATTACTTACATCCAGGATTATGATTCATAGAAGGTAAAAAAAATGTGTTTTGCGATAAAAAACATATCATGTAGGTGACCCTGAAAAGGACATCAGTCAACATTTCCATGTATATGGTGTTTTGCCTTATGTATATAGATGTTGAACACCAATTACAATGGCAACAAGGACAATACTAAAAAACGATGCTAGCGAAATAAAAGAGAGGGTAGTGAAATATTGAATATGCACACAAGCTAAACGGAGGATTTATCATTCAGGAAATAAGTACAACCCTTGATCTGTCACTTGAGTATCTATTGTCAAATCCCAACATACATTAGGGCACAAATTATTATGCACCAAAATCCTTACCCTTTATCTCATATTTATATTTTGTTTAGAGGCTCAATTTTGCTTGAAGATTTCACTGCCATGATCTAGCTATCAATCAAAAATTTGGTAAATGTTAATTTGATCATTTGAAGCGGTGAGCATTAGTGATCATTGACCACATCATCATTTTAGACATCCCATTAACGAAAGCATGAGATAAATATCTCAATGATTTATAACAATATCTCACTCATGTCTCAACCTACTAATTAATGGTTGTATTCATGGTAATAAGACCCTATCATGTATATATATTACATGCTGGATCTACACGTATGGTTTGATTTATCTTATGTGTTAACTAATAACAGTATTAATACAAAAAATCATGAGCATTGATGTCGTTAAACTATTTATATCTCCCCAACTATATCCCTACAAGTATATGAGTATTACAATGTACATATGGTTGTGTGGGAAATTTATCAAATAGCCCGACTATTATAAGCTTGCACAAACGTAGTACCGTCTATCACATGCATATAGAAATTAGTCAAAGATCTATAATAGTCACACAAGGCATTAACTTACGTCCAAACATAAGGGAATGAATTCCATGGGGAAAATCTTTCGACAAATCAATACGGCCAATTTATGACATAGGTAATCACAAAATCCATTAACACACCAAAATCTCCGAAGTATCATATTCAATCTTGGAGATAGCGTTTATCGTGTGGTCCTGTCACTTTACGATCCAAATATATTGGAAATATTTTACAATAATTGTTCGCATGAATAGTTTTTCAATTTTAATTGTTATGATTATGTGATTTGCAATTTTACTACAAGGTCTCGATCTTATTGAGGATCCAACATTGTGGAAACCTTGGAGATGTCCATTGTGAATCGTTAATCCAAGATCTATAATAATCCCAAAAGGTGTTAATTTATGCCCAAACATAAATGAATTGCTTGTGTGATTCTTTCGTCAAAACAAGGCCACCAATTTACGGCGTAAATGATCATAAAGTCCGTTAACACATCAAATATCCCAAATATCATATTTAATGGATCTTGGCATACTAATGAGTTTACGTTGTATAAAAGGTTTTAGATCACATTGACTGATATGAAATTCATAATTTGAATAGCAAAGGTTGATCAAAATATGTAAGGTATAGCTAAGTTCTAAAAGGAAATCAAATTTTGTAAAGTACCCGGTTCATATGACAGGTAGACTGTTGTACACTAAAAACCTAACGTTCTCTTATAATTCAAGATAGCTCTAGTCGGTACCACATGAGGTATCAAGGAAATTTCATACATTATATATTAGTGTCTTATACCACCCAACATAGTGGTGTATGGTAGTTTGAACAAATGCCACTAAATGTATGTGGATTTTTTGGTGATTAATAAAATAACGAGCGAGCTCCACAGACACCTTTGAAACTACGTGATCAAAAGATCTCTAATGCATCAAAATCATGTTTGTATACATAATATTTAATGGATTTTGAGGTGTTAATGAACTTCCACGGTGTGTCGCATTTCTCGAACTTGATCTTGATGTTGTACCCAAACAATCCATTTAAGTCCACAACACGTGTTCATATCACTCCAATGTTTGTTCTTTATCAATCACAAATGAAATACAATATATTGTAAAAAAGGTAGTTTTTTTTTGCTATCTCCAAGGTTGAATCGTTATTATTTTGTGTCATCCCAGCAGTTATAATCCAAATATATTGGAAATATTTTACAATTTTAGTCTATATATTCTATTGTTCTATTTTAGTTATTATGATACTACAATTTGCAATTTGACTACAAGGCCTAGATCTTATTCAGAATCCAACATTGTGGCAACCTTGGAGATGTCCATTGTGGATTTATTAGTCCAAGATTTGTAATAATCACAAAAGGTGTTAATTTACGTCCAAACATAAATGAATTGCAAGGAGTGATTCTTTCGTCAAAACAATGCCATTAATTTATGACATAGTTGATCACAAAATTCATTAACACATCAAAACTCCCAAGTATCATATTTAAAGGATCTTGGCATACTAATGAGTTTCAGTTGTATAAAGGGTTTTTGTCTCGGCGCCCTATATTTATTATAGAAGATAGCTTTTCATGTCTACAACTCATAGATCAATGTCTAACGGGACCGTATATGGTATCTATGTGTTCATGTCCCCTTTCCCTGATCTATGTTCAATGCTTAGATGGGAAATATAAAATATGCTATTTTTTACCATACATTTAGACATAAAGGGTTTTGTCTGATTAATGAGTCTAGCTACACAACGTGTTATTCACATATGCTAGTTGGAAGTTTCAATGATGATCCTTAAATTCTAAGAAGATATACATCATTTGCAATCTCGAAGAATAATAAGAATGTCCTGCTTAGTTGTTTTGGTGATATTGGATCGCACTAACTCATAGGAAAGCCACAATATGAATGGAAAAAGTTGATCAGAGCATGTAAGGTATAGCTAAGTTCTGAAAGGGAACCAAATTCTGTCAACTATCTGGTTCATATGTCAGGGTAGGTTGTCGTACGATAAAACCTAATGCTCTCTTATAGTTCAAGATGGCTCTAGTCAGTACCACATGAGGTATAGATGGAATGCCATACATTATGTTAGTGTCTTATACCACCCAAAAATGTCGTGTTTGGTACCTTCAAGTAAACGTTACTAAGTGGATGCGGATTTGTTGATGATTTGTAAAATAACGAGAGAACTCCACCGACACCTTTCCAAATAGGTAATCAAAAGATCACTAACGCCATCAAAATCTTTCTCATTTACATAATATTTAATGGCTTTGGAGGTGTTAATGAACTTCCATAATGTGTCAAATTTTCCCACTGGGTCCATAGCCAAACAATCCATCTAAGTCCACATCAAGTGTGCATGTCACCCCTATATTTTTTATTATTAATCACAAATGAAATACAATATCCTTTTTCTATATGCAAGGTTGAATCATTATTATTTTGTGTGGTCCTGCTACTTTCAATCCAAATATATTGAAAATATTTTACGATTTTAGTCTGTACAAATGGTCGTTCGGTTTTCATAATTATGATTCTAGGATTTGCAATTTTACTACAAGGCATGGATCCTATTCACAAAAGAACATTGTGACAACCTTGGAGATGTCCATTTTGATCATTACTCCAAGATCTATAATAAACAAAAGGTATTAATTTACATCCAAACTTAAATGAATTGCACGGGGTGATTCTTTGGTCAAAACAAGGCCGCCAATTTATTACATAGGCGATCAAAAATTCAATTAACACATCAAATATCCAAAGTATCATATTAAATGGATCTTGGCATACTAATGAGTTTCCTATATATAAAGTTTTCTGTCTTGACACGCTAAATTTATTATAGAAGATTTTTCATGCCTACCACCCATCGGTCAATGTCTAATGCATAAGATTGCATATGGTATCTATCTGTTCATATCCCCTTCCCCCGATCTATGTTCAATTGCTTAGATGATGAATATAAACTCATCTATTTTTATAACATACATTTAGACATATAGAGGGTTTTATCCCATTAATGATTTTATTTTCACAATGTGTTAGTCACATATGCTAGCTGGAAGTTTCAATTATGATCCTAAAATGCTAAAAACACATTATTTGCAATCTCTAAGAACAATGAGAATGTCCTTCCTAGCTCTTTTCATGATACTGGATCACACTGACTCATAGGAAAGCCATAATATGAATGGAAGAAGTTGATTAAAGCATGGAAGGCATAGCTACGTTCTAATAGGAAGTCGAATTCTCTCAACTATCTAGTTCATAAGTTAGTGTAGGTTGTCATACGCTAAAAAGCTAACGCTCTCTTATAGTTCAAGATGGATCTAGTCGGTACCACATGAGGTATCTAGAGAATATCACACAATATGTTAGTGTCTTATACCACCCAACAATGTGGTGTTTGGCACCTTTGAGAAAACATCACTAAGTGGATGTTGATATTTTGATGATTAATAAAACAATGAGTGAACTCCACCTACACACCTTTCAAAATAGGTGATCAAAAGATCACTAATGGGTCAAAATATTGCTCATGTACATAATATTTAATGGCTTTTGAGGTGTTAATGAACTTCCACAATGTGTTACATTTTTTCACTTGGTCTTTATGTCGTTGGCAAATAATCCTTTTAAGTCCACATAATTTGTTCATATCACCCCCTATGTTTTCTTAGTATCAATCAAGGATGAAATGCAATGTTTGGTAAAAAAATTGTTCTTTTTTGGTATCTCCAAGGTTGAATCGTTATTATTTTGTGTTGTACTTCCACTTTACAATCCAAATATATTGTAAATATTTTACAATACTAGCATATATGAATTATCGTTCGGTTTCAATTATTATGATTCTGCGATTTACAATTTTACTACAAGGATTGGATCTTATTCAGGATCCAACATTGTGACAACCTTGGAGATGTTCATTGCGGGTCATTACTCCCAAGATATATAATAATCAAAAAAGGTGTTAATTTATGTCCAAACTTAAATGAATTGCACGGGGTGATTCTTTGGTCAAAACAAGATTGCCAATAATTACATAGCTCATCACAAAATTCATTAACACGTGAAATATCCCAAGTATCATATTTAATGGATATTGGCATAATAATTATTTTCCACCATATGAAGGGTTTTGTATCGACACCCTAGATTTATTATAGAAGATATTTTTTATGAATTCCACCCATCAGTCAATATTAACCCGTGTTCATACCCCCTTCTTCTGATCTATGTGCAATGCTTAGGTGATAAATATAAGATATTATATTTTTTATAACATATATTTAGAAATAGATAGTTTTCTTTGATTAATGATTCTATTTAGACATAGTGTTAGTCACATATGCTAGTTGGAAGTTTCAATGATGATCTTAAAAGGCTAAAACAATACATCACTTGCAATATGTAAGAACAAAAAAATGTCCTCCTTAGCTCATTTGGTGATATTGGATCACATTGCCTCATAGGAAAGCCATAGTATGAATAGCTAAGCTTAACAAAAGCATGGAAGGCGCAACTAACTTCTAAAAGGAAATCAAATTCTCAAGTATCTGGTTCATATGCCAGGGTAGGTTGTTGTACGCATAACGCTCTCTTACAGTTCAAGATTGCTCTAGGTGGTACCAAATGAGTTCACGAGTTAATGCCACACATTATCTTAGTGTATTATACCACCAACTAGTATGGTGTATGGTAAGTTTGACCCAATGCCACTAAGTGGATCAGATTTGGTGTTGATTGATAAAACAATGAGTGAACTCTACCCGACACATTCCAAAATAGGTGATCAAAAGATCACTGATGCATAAAATTGCATCACATTGTCTCATAGGAAAGCCATAATATGATGGAAAAGTATCGCCCATCAAAATATTTGCAACATTATCTCATGTATCCAGTTCATATGCGAGGATAGGTTGTCGTACACTAAAAACCTGAAGGTCTCTACAAATTCAAGATCCCTATAGACGGTACCACATGAGGTGTCGAGGGAATGACACATTATGTTTGTGTTTTGTTCCACCAAGCAACGTGATGTTCGGTACCTTGGGTACATATTTGTTGATGATTAATGAAATAGTGTGTTAATTCCACTAGACTCCTTTCAAAATAGGCAATCAAAAGATCACTACTGCACCAAAATCTTGCTCGACCATGTATATATAATATTTAATGAGTTTTGGTGTGTTAATGAACTTCCACAACGTGTCACATCTTGTCCTTTGGCTCTCGTCACCATAGCCGAACCATCCATCTTAGTGCAAGGCATGTATTCATATCACCTTATCTTGGTTGCTTATCAATGACAAATTAAATATAATATTTAGTAAAACATCGGTATTCTTTTGCTATGCCGAGGGATAAATCATGATTCTTTTGTGTGGTCCTGCCACTTTACGTCACAATATATTATATATAGTTTACAAGTTTAGTCCTTAGTATCTTTTATTCGATGTTAACTAATTGTTATGATTCTACGTTTTGCAATTTTATTAGAAGGTGTAAGGGTATATTGCCCCTATGTGTGGTTTTGGTAATTAGTGACAACCCCTATAGACTAATGTTTTCATTGAGTTTATATGAAGGAATATTCCATAGGTACTAGTTGTAGTCCATGTGTTGGATTCAATTATAGATGCCATAAAGATAAAAATATACCTTGTGTATTGGCATCAAGATCATCGATTTGAAGATATATATGTGATATGATCAAGAAGAAGAAATGAAGATGGAGTTCTTATGTGAAACTCAATATTAGCCATGCTCTAGCTTATGTGATAAGCAATGAATGATGAAGATTTTGAGTGCTTGATTCCAAGTGAAGAATTCAAGTTATGGCTCTAAGTCGGTGTCATGATAGTCTCATACGTTGAGCTATGGTTGACTAAGATTTAGAGCATGCAAGCAAATGAAGAATTCTATATACACCTCAAGATAGTATGATAGAGCATGAGAAGATACAAGGTTGACCAATACAAAGAGTGAAGAATAGATTCAAGTTTGGTCAACACATGAAGTATGAAGAATGTGCCACGAGAAGTCATGTGGTATGGTAAGCCGTGTCAATTATGCTTTATGAACTAACCCATCATATATGTTTCCTTGCGTTGTCTATGTGGGTTAGGTATCTTTCCATGGGCGTGCATCAAAAGGGAGATCTCATATAGCCCATGAGAGGATGACGTCAAGTGGTGATCGTCATCAAGGTTGAGTTGGGCAAGTTCAAGATTGAGCATCTCAAGAGGATCATATGCTTGAAGCTTGCCGTCCATTTTGGTGATAATGGACATGTGAAGATGTGCATCAATGGAGCTTTCCCATCATGGTGTATGGGGGAGCATTTGTGAGTCTTCACGAAGCAACAATGATCAAGTGAGGCATTCCGGCTTGAGTGGAGCTTGAAGAGCTATCATCGAGATCAAGCGGGATGCGCAAGGCAAAGGTATGGCCTTGCTAGGTTTTCCTTTTACCGGTCTCAAGGTGGTTGTTGGGAGACCGGATTATAGGATAGATAGCTGCACTATCAAGAGGGGCTTTCGGTTGGGTAACTTGATCACATCGTCTTAGGGAGCTCAATCCTTTGCATACTTTGCATATTCCTATTGCTTCTTGGTGTTTCTCTGTGAGAGGTTCTTGAGCTTGTTGCTAGCTTTACAACAAGCCTAAGTTCATCGAAAACGGAATCCGCATGCATCTTCTATTGCGTTTTTGAGTTTGGACGTCTTCACCGTTTCTTGACAGTGGGAGACTCCCTCTCTAAAATCATCTAAAATATTCTGTGAGGAGTCTCCATATTTCTTGTTGGGTTCTATTTATCGCTATCTTTCCAACAAAATTGGTTTCATGTCAATCGGAGTTCGGGAGCATTTTCTGTTTAAAATGAAGAAAAGTTGTTCTGCCTGTGGCCGGTCTATGGTCCGGTCGGACCGGCCGTGGCACCGGGTGGTCCGGTTCCGACCAGCCACTGGACCGGTGCCAACCGGGCACTGTCCAGGGCCCTTTTCCCGTCATCCGCTTGCTTCCCGGTTGGTGGCCCGGTTTGGACCGGCCGTTCCGGTCACGGGCCCGGTCTGACCGGGCCCTGCGCCGGACCGCCCGGTCCTAGGCCCGGTTGACCGGATTCCTCGAAGCCTTACCTTCCCCAACGGTTATTTTCTCCCTTGGGCTATAAATAGCCCTTCTTCCACCTTGGGCTGTTAAGTTCTTCCACTCTCTCTCCTCCATTGTTGTCTTTGAAGAACTTGCCCTATCTCTTGATTCCCCCCATGATTCTTGCTCATTTTTGAGGGATCTAAGAGAGGAGATCTAGATCTACAATCCCCACCAATCCATCTCTCCTCTAAGTGAGGGGAACCCTTTGGATCTAGATCTTGGAGTCATTTGTTGATTTCCTCTTTGTTCTTCCTCTCTAATCTCATCCTAGCATTTGTTGCTTTGGTGGGATTTGAGTGTGAAGGATTTAAACACCTCTAGTGTTCTTGCTTTGCATCATTGCATAGTCTTGAGCTCTCCACCATGTTTAGTTCGAGTGAGAGACCGTGAGCTTGTTACTCTTGGAGGGAGACCTCCTAGTTGGCTTGGTTGGTGTCCCGGTGATCTCTTCGTGGAAGGTTGTGAAGGGGTCCGGGCTTCTCCTTCGTGGAGCTTGTGAAGTGGTTGTGGAGCTTGCCATCTCCGGAGTGGAGGAAAATCTAACCATAAGGAAAGGGCCATTATCCTTCGTGGGTGTGGCTCGGAGAATAGGGTGAGCCTTCGTGGCGTTGGGGAATCCTTCGTGGGACCCCCACTCCTCCAAATGTGACGTGCCTTCTTGCAAAGGAAGGGAACACGGGAATACATCCTCGTCTCCGCATGCCTCGGTTATTTCTATTCCCGAGCTCTCTTTTCTTGTGATAGCCATCGTGCTTGAAGTACATATATCTTGCTATCACTTGTGCTACATATATCTTGTGCCTATCTTGCCTAGCTCTAGTTGTTATTGTTACACTTAGTTGAGCTTAGCATATTTAGGGTTTGTGCTTGTAATCTAAACATTAGTTTAATTCCGCATTCTTACAAGACAAATCCGTAAGATTTTTTAATTGCCTATTCACCCCCCCCCCTCTAGGCGGCATCTCGATCTTTCAGAAGGCATGGATCATATTTGGCATCTAATATTGTGAAAACCCTGGAGATTTCCAATGTCAGTCATTAGTCCAAGATCTACAATATCACAAAAGGTGTTAATTTACATCTAAACATAGATGAATCGCATGGGATGATTCTTTTATCAAAACAAGGCTGCCAATTTATGACATTTGATCACAAAACCCATTGACACACCAAATCTATCTAGTATCATATTTAATGGATCTGAGCATACTAATGAGCTTCCGCCGTATTAAGGGTTCTCTCTCGATGCACTAGATTAAATTATGGAATATTGTTTTCATGCCTATCATCCATCGGTCAATGTCTAACGCATGGGACCGTATATGGTATATACACATTCATATCTTCCTCCTCTCGATCTATGTTCACTGCTTAAATGACAAATACAAATTCTATTGTTACACCTGATGTTTAGACATAGATGTTTTTTTATGAGTAAAGAGCTATTTAGACAAAGTTCTACTCACATATGCTAGTGAGAAATGTCAATGACGCTGATCATAAAATGCTGAAAAAAGACATCACGTGGAATCTCTAGGAACAAGAAGAATATTATGCTTAGCTATTTTGGTGCTATTGGATCACATTGTCTCATAGGAAAGACATACTATGATGAAAAAGTATCGCCCATCAAAATATTTGCAAAATTATCTCAAGTATCTGGTTCATATATGAGGGTAGATTCTCGTACACTAAAAACCAAACGGTCTCTACAAATTTAAGATGCCTATATATGATATCACATGAGGTGTCAATGGAATGACACAAATTATGTTAGTGTTTTGTTTCACCAAGCAACGTGGTGTTTGGTACCTTGGGTACATATTTTTTGATGATTAATGAAATAATGTGTTAATTCCACCAGAGTCCTTTCAAAATAGGCAATTAAAAGATCACTAATGCACCAAAATCTTGCTTGATCATGTATATATAATATTTAATGGATTTTGATGTGTTAATTAACTTCCACAACGTGTCACATCTTTTCCTTTTGCTCTCGTCACCATAGCCGAACCATCCATCTTAGTCCAAGGCATGTATTCATATCACCATATCTTCGTTGCTTATCAATGACAAACTAAATATAATATTTAGTAAAACATCGATATTATTTTGCTATAATCAAGGCTAAATCATGATTCTTTTGTGTGGTCCTACCACTTTACGATCACAATATATTGGAAATATTTTAGATGTTTAGTCCGTAGTATCTTTTGTTCGATGTTAACTAATTGTGATGATTCTACGATTTTCAATTTTATTAGAAGGCATGGATCATATTTGGGATCTAAGATTGTGAAAACCCTGGAGATTTCCAATGTCAGTCACTAGTCCAAGATCTACAATATCACAAAAGGTGTTAATTTACATTTGAACATAAATGGATCGTATCGGATGTTCTTTTGTCAAACAAGGCTGCCAATTTATGATAGGTGATCACAAAACCCATTGACACACCAAATCTCCCTAGTATCATATTTAATGGATCTGAGCATACTAATGAGCTTTCGCTGTATTAAGGGTTCTGATGCACTAGATTTGTTATGGAAGATTGTTTTCATGCCTACCACTCATCGGTCAATGTCTAACACATTGGACCGTATAAGGTATCTACGCGTTCATATCTTCCTCCTCTCGATCTATGTTCGATGCTTAAATGGTAAATATAAAATCTATTATTTTGCAACAGATGTTTAGACAAAGAGGTTTTTATGAGTAATGATTTATTTAGACAAAGTGCTACTCACATATGCTAGTTGGAAGTGTCAATGACGATGATCATAAAATGCTGAAAAAAGACATCACTTGGAATCTCTAGGAAAAAGAAAAATATTATGCTTAGCTCTTTTGGTGCTACTATTGCATCACATTGTCTCATAGGAAAGCCATAATATGATGAAAAAGTATCGCCCATAAAAATATTTGCAACATTATCTCATGTATCCGGTTCATATGCGAGGATAGGTTGTCGTACACTAAAAACCCGAAGGTCTCTACAAATTCAAGATCCCTATAGACGGTACCACATGAGGTGTCGAGGGAATGACACATTATGTTTGTGTTTTGTTCCACCAAGCAACGTGATGTTCGGTACCTTGGATACATATTTGTTGAAGATTAATAAAATAATGAGTTAACTCCACCAAACTCCTTTCAAAATAGGCAATCAAAAGATCACCAAGGCACCAAAATCTTGCTCGATCATGTATATATAATATTTAATGGTTTTTAATGTGTTAATGAACTTCCACAACGTGTCACATCTTGTCCTTTGGCTCTCGTCACCATAGACGAACCATCCATCTTAGTCCAAGGCATGTATTCATATCACCTTATCTTCGTTGCTTGTCAATGACAAATTAAATATAACATTTAGTAAAACATCGTTATTCTTTTGCTATCTCCAATGCTAAACCGTGATTCTTTTGTGTGGTCCTGCAACTTTACGATCACAATATACTGGAAATATTTTACAAGTTTAGTCCATAGTATCTTTTATTCGATGTTAACTAATTCTTATGATTCTACGATTTGCAATTTTACTACAAGGCATCGATTTTATTTGGGATCTAAGATTGTGAAAACCCTGGAGATTTCCAATGTCAGTCATTAGTCCAAAATCTACAATCTCACAGAAGGTGTTAATTTACATCCGAACATAAATGAATTGCATGGGATGATTCTTTCGTCAAAACAAGGCTGCCAATGTATGGCAGGTGATCACAAAACCCATTGACACACCAATTCTCCCTAGTATCATATTTAATGGATCTGAGCATACTAACGAGCTTCCGCCGTATTAAGGGTTCTGTCTCGATGCACTAGATTTGTTATGGAAGATTGTTTTCATGCCTGCCACCCATCGGTCAATGTCTAACGCATGGGACCGTATATGGTATCTACGCGTTCATATCTTCCTCCTCTCGATCTATGTTCAATGCTTAAATGATAAATATAAAATCTATTATTTTACAATTGATGTTTAGACATAGAGGTTTTCTACGAGTAATGATTCATTTAGACAAACTGGTACTCCCATATGCTAGTTGGAAGTGTTAATGACGATGATCATAAAATGCTGAAAAAATACATCACTTGGAATTTCTTAGAACAAGAAGAATATTTTGCTTAGCTCTTTTGATAATGTTGGATCACATTGTCTCATAAGAAATCCATAATATGATAGCAAAGTATCTCCTATCAAAATCTTTGCAAAATCACCTCAAGTATTCGGTTCATATGTGAGGGTAGGTTATCGTACATTAAAACCCTAACTATCTCTCCAAATTCGAGATGGCTCTAGACGGCACCACATGAGGTGTCGAGGGAATGACACAAATTATGTTAGTGTCTTGTACCACCGAGTACGGGGGTGTTTGGTACCTTAGATATGGGTTCGTTGATGATTAATAATATAACGAGATAATTTCACCAGACTACTTTCAAAATAGGCAATCAAAAGATCACTAATGTACCGAAATCTTGCTCGATCTTGTATATATAATATTTAATGGTTTTTGAGGTGTTAATGAACTTCCACAATGTGTCACATTTTTCCTTTCTCTCGCGTCGCCGCAGCCGAACCATCCTCTTAGTCCAAGGCATGTGCATATCACCCCTATCTTAGTTGCTTATCAATGACAAATCAAATATAATGTTTGGTAAAACACCGGTATTTTTTTTGCTATCTCCAAGGCTGAGTCGTGATTCTTTTGTGTGATCCTGCCACTTCACAATCTTAATATACTGGAAATGTTATACAATTGTAGTCGGTAGAATCTTTTTATTTTTATTTTTTGTAGTTATGATTCTACGATTCACAATTTTACTACAAGGCTTAGGTCTCATTCAGGATCTATGACTGTGACAACCTTGTAGATGTCATTCTGATTCATTAATCTGATGCATAGCGTCAGTAAACTGTCAAGTAATGACATAAAACATACTCCGTCCATTTTTACAAGAATTTATCATTTTGAGAATAGAAGCCAGGGGCTTTCGCACAATATGTGTTCGTCCCAAAATGCTTTTTAGCAAAGTGTACGCGTGCAGAGACCGGAGGAAGGACCTTTTATTTTAGAAAACATAGGGTCCTCGATGCAAAAGGTAGCTCGAGAGCCTAGCCGGGGCAGCAGTGTTAAAGCCATAAAGGCGCAAGCTCTGTAACGCCGCCGTTGTGTGCTTGGCTCCGATCGGCTGCCGCTTCGCCTCTCTCCACTCCCTCCCCACCGCGCCGTTCTTTAATGGGGGCAGCCCAACAACAAACACTCTGACACAAGGAGAACACCACCCAGTCACCAGACCAACTCCCTTCTCCTGCCTCTCTCCCCTCCTATACCGCTGCTTCCCTCCCGGGGAGGCCAAGAACACCCGGCCACCACCAAACCCACCGCCGCCCGTGTCGCCATGGCGCAACAACCTGGTGAGTCCATCTGGTTTTCTGCAGTTCACGGCCGGCCAGGTTCACTCGCTCATGGTCTGTTCTTGTCGTTGTTGGCAGGACGTGGACGGGACCCGGAGCTGTTCCCGGAGCTGTGGCGCGCCTGCGCGGGGCCGCTCGTGGAGGTGCCGCAGCGGGACGAGAGGGTCTTCT
This sequence comes from Lolium rigidum, assembly GCF_022539505.1. Classification (NCBI taxonomy): domain Eukaryota; kingdom Viridiplantae; phylum Streptophyta; class Magnoliopsida; order Poales; family Poaceae; genus Lolium; species Lolium rigidum. The sequence goes on from NC_061513.1 coordinate 241,516,360, forward strand.
ACTTCCTCCAGGGACATCTAGAGCAGGTACGTTGCGTGCTCCGGCACCGGAATTCTCCTTCGTTTCTTATCTGCGCGCGTCTTCCTCTCTTCTGTTGCATCCATTTTCCGTCGCGAATCATGACGGTTTTGCGCGTGCAGCTGCAAGAGCCGACGGACCCCGCGCTGCTGGCGGAGCAGATCAAGATGTTCCAGGTGCCCTACAAGATCCTCTGCAAGGTCGTCAACGTCGAGCTCAAGGTACGTACGTGACCGCGGCTCGCTCCGGCGCCGGCGTGTTTTCTCCTCTCCACGCTTCCCTTCTGGAATTGGCGTGAGCTCCTCGTCGTAACTCTTCCTCTCTTGTTTTGTTCACGGCGGCGCGCGCAGGCTGAGACGGATACGGACGAGGTGTTCGCGCAGATCACCCTGCAGCCGGACCCTGACGTAAGTGTTTCTCGCCACCCCACACCCATGGTTTTCTTCTCTGTCTTTTTTCTTTTCTTTTCTTTTTTGCTCTTCTGGTGTTTCGAAATGTCCGGTGCGAGGCCGTAATTGTTGGCAACTTTCTGTGCTCCCTGAATTTTGGTTTCTGAATTTCAGGTGTCGCATAATTCGACTTTTTCTATCACCTGTTCTTTTTACTGACAGGAGCTAATTCAGTTAGCATTACTCAAATTCAGATAGTGCCCCCCATGTGGATTCGTGATCAACTTTCTGTTGTTTGCAGCAAGAGAATCTGCCCACATTACCCGACCCACCTCTGCCGGAGATGCCGAGGCCTGTGGTGCACTCCTTCTGCAAGATCCTGACGCCGTCTGACACCAGCACCCATGGCGGCTTCTCCGTGCTCAGGCGCCACGCCAACGAGTGTCTCCCGCCGCTGGTGAGCCCAATTCCCATGTCCTTCCTTGATTATGAATAATTGCATATGGTACTGCAAAAGTTAAATTCCTCCCTGTTTTGCTGTCGATCAGGACATGTCGATGCCGACACCGACTCAAGAGCTCATCTCAAAGGACCTTCATGGATCTGAGTGGAGGTTTAAGCACATCTACAGAGGTATGCAAATCAGTGTTTTTTTTTTCAGTTATCTACTGAATTGTTCAGTGGTCATCTGAACACAGAGATCAGGACCATAATTGCACTTGCTCGGCGTGCCTTCTGCTCTGAACTCATGCAATTTCTTGGCTTTCTAGGCCAACCCCGTAGGCACCTTCTGACTACTGGATGGAGCACATTTGTCACATCAAAGAAGCTGGTCGCCGGCGATGCGTTTGTATACCTAAGGTTAGATATAATCTGAACTAATTCTGTTCAACCAGTCATGCGTAACAGACAGGTCTGCGCAGATGTTTCATAGGGAGTATGGATCACAACAAAGACACTTTGTTTTCCTTTCGCAGGAGTGATACTGGAGAGCAGCGTGTCGGAGTGAGGCGCCTCGTGCAGAAGCAGAGCACGATGCCGGCATCCGTTATATCAAGCCAAAGCATGCATCTTGGGGTACTTGCAAGCGCATCGCATGCTATCAAGACTAACTCCATCTTCTTGGTGTACTATAGGCCAAGGTTGGACCTTTTCTACTTCCTATTGTTTCATACAACTGTGCTGGTTCTCTGCTAATGGAAGTTGTCTTATTTATTTATCCAGGTTAAGCCAAAGCCAGTACATTGTCAGTGTGAACAAGTACCTTGAAGCTACTAAGGTTGGATTTAGTGTGGGGAAGAGGTTTACGATGAACTTCGAAGGTGAAGATGTCCCTGTGAAGAAGTAAGGATTCAACATGTGGTCTCTCATATGCTGTATTCCCCTCTCAGTCTGCTGGTCATCTTCTGCCATTCATCTCAGATTCACATTATTCCATTTCTTTTAAACCTGCAGGTTTTCTGGGACTATAATTGATAATGGGGATCTTTCTCCACAATGGTCAGGTTCCGAATGGAAGTCACTAGAGGTACGATCAATCCATTTTGTTTTCTCTTCTCTTCCCTGTATTTTCCTTTCAGAAAATGATTCTGATTTTATCATGGTTCAGGTCCAATGGGATGAAACCACAAACTGCAATGGCCCTGAGAGAGTTTCTCCTTGGGAAATTGAACCATCTGATGTCTCTGCACCTACCATCAATGTACCACTGCAATCATCTGCCAAAAACAAGAGGCCTAGGGAGACAACTGAAAATTTGGATCTTCCATCACAGGGTATGAAGTTGCAAACTTCTCATTGCTTGCGTTATCGACAGATAGTGGAATTATTCATTTCAAGATGTTCTTAATCCTTTTGTTTGGCTTAATTTGCAGAACCTGCTAGAGAGTTTTGGCTGTCTGGAATGCCACAGCAGCAGCATGAGAGAACATTTGTTGGTTCCAGTGATCCCAGTTGTATCTCTGGACATCAAGTTGTTTGGCCAGGCGCAGGTTATGGTGCTATGAGCAGCAGTTCTGTTTGCCAGAATCCATCAGCATATGACGGTTGGCTGAAGGAATTCAACCCATCAAGCAAAGGGCTCTCCCCTACATTGTCAGAGATTTCTCATAAGCTGTTTCAGGTTACCAGCAATGAAACCAGAGTTGCTCCTTGGCCAGCAATTTCTGCTTTCCAGGCTGTGGAACCTGCTCCTAAGCTACCCTGCAACACTGTGTATGGTCACCTAGCTGAAGAGGCTGCTACACCAAATGTGCCCACAGTTACTGAAAAAAGCAAGGAACCTGGCGTGTTTCGTCTGTTTGGTGTGAATTTGATGAAACATACCAAGGGCGCTGCTACTCCTGACATTGCAAGTGCCGGCGCAGGGGAAACTTCAGCCAAAGTTGCTGGTTCTTATGAAGAGTCCGGCCTGTCAGCATTCTCAAAAGTACCTAAAGTTGTGAACGAGAGCCCCGGAAATCCAAAGCAGTCATAGCTACATTGCAAGAAATCGTGTGAAGGTACAACGTTTTTTCATCTCTTTTCAATCCCTCGGCCTTGCTTATTAACTGTCGTCTAACGTTATGTTTGGTCTGCGCTAGGTTCAAATGCATGGGAATGCTTTGGGTAGAGCTGTGGATCTAGCAAATCTGAATGGTTATGAGAAACTGACTCGTGAGCTGGAACAGATGTTCGACATAAAGGACCTGAAACAGAACTTCAAAGTGGCTTTCACCGACGATGAAGGCGACACTATGGAAGTCGGAGATGATCCTTGGATGTAAGTTGCTTGCATATATTCTCTTCAGAAAAAGAAAAACTAATTGATTGCTGACTGTTCATCTATCTGAAAAATGAGTTATGGCTGACATGCATTCTTTTGATACCTGCAGAGAGTTCTGCCAAATGGTCAAAAAGATAGTGATCTATCCTATTGGTGATGAGAGGATCCTCGAGCCTCGTCAGACGCCGACCTCTGCTGCTGCTGCTGCTGCTCCAGAACAGGATCCCAAGACTGAACTTTAGAAGGCGGGGAGTAGGACTGGAAGGCGGATATTTGGAGCCTCTCACAGATGAATCATTCGTTGCAGATGGTGGTATATTGCAGCAGCAAATTTGTTGCTGGCCTCAGTTACTTTCTTCGCAACACTCTGAAGGAAGATCGACTGATGTAACATAGGTTTCCAGAAACAAAAGTGTTATAGTGTCTCTTTAGTTGGCTGTCAAAAAACAAAGGTTGGCAGGGTCTAGACTGCTTAATTTAGTCGAAAAAAGTTTAATAATCGGGTGGTATACCATGACTGTTGGTGTGTACATATTATATGTGATGATAATATCATATGACATTAGCCTATACCATGTGTTAGCTTGCTGTTATGTTCGTCTGAATTTGGGGTTTTTTCTGTGGGGATTGGGTTTGTTTTCTGCTGGGATTGGGGTTTTTCTTCTGTGGACATTGGGTTTATCTGGATGGGGGCTTTGGATGTCGACCGATATATATAATCCTGGTTAGTTTTGTGTATGATGCTGTTTAGTTCACTTTTTTGATTTGTACCGTTCAGTGTTTGCGGGTTTCGAAAATTTCAAGTTTTTTTTAAACGGAGGCAAACGAATAGGAAAGTTTTCAAGTTAAATTTTCAGAGTATGTTACTGAGGACTTGGTGCTTGTTTGGTTCAAATGTACTGCTATAGGAATTTTGGGATATTCCATTGCTTATGAATTTTTCCTATAATAAGCCTATTTGGTCCGTAGGATTTGAAGACATAATTTTTTGCGTATGATTTATTTTGCATGCAAGTCCATGGGAAAAAGCCCTTAGTTACAAACTCATTGATGTTTTTTTTAGACGGAGGGCTCGAAATGATCCCGGTTTTGAATTAACGAAGTCATCAACCGGCTAGGAGTTAGACCCAGAGACTCATTGAGGATTTACTTTGTTTC
>NC_061513.1:241520788-241531658 GCF_022539505.1 Lolium rigidum
GCAATATATAGCTCATGGGACAAATAGCTTAAAAACTATTGTGGTATTGAATATGTACTTATGCACTTTATCTCTTATTAAGTTGCTTGTTGAGCGATAACCATGTTTCGAGGACGCCATTATCGCCCTGTGGTGTGGGCCACCGTCGGCCCCCGACTCTGCCCTTCCGCCTACTTAAAGCCTCCGTCGCGAAACCCCCGATGCGAAAAACCACGATACGGAAAACCTTCTGAGACGCCGCCCGCCGATCCCATCTCGGGGATTCTCGAGATCTCCTCCGGCACTCCCGCCGGAGAGGGGATTCATCTCCGGAGGACTCTACACCGCCATGGTCGCCTCCGGAGTGATGAGTGAGTAGTTCACCCTTGGACTATGGGTCCATAGCAAGTAGCTAGATGGTTGTCTTCTCCTCATTGTGCTTCATTGTTGGATCTTGTGAGCTGCCTAACATGATCAAGATCATCTATCTCGTAATACTCTATGTTGTGTTTGTCGGGATCCGATGGATAGAGAATACCATGTTATGTTAATTATCAAGTTATTACATATGTGTTGTTTATGATCTTGCATGCTCTCCGTTATTAGTAGAGGCTCCGGCCAAGTTTTTGCTCTTAACTCCAAGAGGGAGTATTTATGCTCGATAGTGGGTTCATGCCTCGCATTAACACTGGGACAGTGATGTAAAGTTCTAAGGTTGTGTCTGTGCTCGTTGCCACTAGGGATAAAACATTGGCGCTATGTCCGAGGATGTAGTTGTTGATTACATTACGCACCATACTTAATGCAATTGTCTGTTGCTTTGCAACTTAATACTGGAAGGGGTTCGGACGATAACTGAAGGTGGACTTTTTAGGCATAGATGCAGTTGGATGGCGGTCTATGTACTTTGTCGTAATGCCCAATTAAATCTCACTATACTTATCATGCCATGTATGTGCATTGTTATGCCCTCTCTATTTGTCAATTGCCCGACCGTAATTTGTTCACCCAACATGCTTTTATCTTATGGGAGAGACACCTCTAGTGAACTGTGGACCCCGGTCCATTCTTTTAATACTCGAAATACAAATCTGCTGCAATACTTGTTTTTACTCGTTTTCTCTGCAAACAATCATCTTCCACACAATACGGTTAATCCTTTGTTACAGCAAGCTGGTGAGATTGACAACCTCACTCGTTTCGTTGGGGCAAAGTACTTTGGCTGTGTTGTGCAGGTTCCACGTTGGCGCCGGAATCCCTGGTGTTGCGCCGCACTACATCCCGCCGCCATCAACCTTCAACGTGCTTCTTGGCTCCTCCTGGTTCGATAAACCTTGGTTTCTTTCTGAGGGAAAACTTGCTGCTGTGCGCATCATACCTTCCTCTTGGGTTTGCCCAACGAACGTGTGAAATACACGCCATCAAGCATATTTTCTGGCGCCGTTTCCGTGGAGATCAAGACACGCTGCAAGGGGAGTCTCCACTTCCCAATCTCTTTACTTTGTTTTTGTCTTGCTTTATTTTATTTACTACTTTGTTTGCTGCATTATATCAAAACACAAAAAATTAGTTGCTAGCTTTACTTTATTTACTCGTCTTGCACTCTATATCAAAAACACAAAAAAATTAGTTACTTGTTTTACTTTACTTAATATCATGCATGTTTTTATTTCACTAGTTAAGCATAATGGAAAACAACAAAAATATGAGAGATCTTTATGAACTTTATCTTGAATTAGGACATGATGTGTTTGAAGAGAGAATTAAAAAACCCATGGAACTTTATATGCATGCTAATGGGAATGTTATTACTATGGATGCTTTGAACACCATTGTTGCTAATGCTATGGAAAATTCTAAGCTTGGGGAAGTTGGCTCTGATGAGCAGGATCTTTTTAGTACCCCAAGCATTGAGGAGAAAATTTTCTTTTATGATTACAATATGCCTCCTATATATGATGATAGCCACTTTGTTGAATTTGCTCCCACTACAACTAATAAAATTGATTATGCTTACGTGGAGAGTAATAATTTTATGCATGAGACTCATGATAAGAATGCTTTATGTGATAGTTACATTGTTGAGTTTGCTCATGATGCTACTGAAAATTATTATGAGAGAGGAAAATATGGTTGTAGAAATTTTCATGTTACTAAAACACCTCTCTATGTGCTGAAATTTTTGAAGCTACACTTGTTTTATCTTCCTATGCTTGTTACTTTGCTCTTCATGAACTTGTTTATTTACAAGATTCCTATGCATAGGAAGCATTTTAGACTTAAATGTGTTTTGAATTTGCCTTTTGATGCTCTCTTTTGCTTCAAATACTATTTCTTGCGAGTGCATCATTAAAACCGCTGAGCCCATCTTAATGGCTATAAAGAAAGAACTTCTTGGGAGATAACCCATGTGTTATTTTGCTACAGTACTTGGTTTTTATTTTGTGTCTTGGAAGTTGTTTACAACTGTAGCAACCTCTCCTTATCTTAGTTTTATGTTTTGTTGTGCTAAGTAAAGTCTTTGATAGTAAAGTAAATACTAGATTTGGATTATCTGCGTAAACAGATTTCTTTGCTGTCACGAATCTGGGTCTAATTCTCTGTAGGTAACTCAGAAAATTAAGCCAATTTACGTGAGTGATCCTCAGATATTTACGCAACTTTCACTCAATTTGGGCATTTTCATTTGAGCAAGTCTGGTGGCCTAATAAAATCCATCTTTACGGACTGTTCTGTTTTGACAGATTCTGCCTTTTATTTCGCATTGCCTCTTTTGCTATGTTGGATGAATTTCTTTGATCCATTAATGTCCAGTAGCTTTATGCAATGTCCAGAAGTGTTAAGAATGATTGTGTCACCTCTGAACATGTGAATTTTTATTATGCACTCACCCTCTAATGAGTTGTTTCGAGTTTGGTGTGGAGGAAGTTTTCAAGGATCAAGAGAGGAGTATGATACAATATGATCAAGGAGAGTGAAAGCTCTAAGCTTAGGGATGCCCCGGTGGTTCACCCCTGCATCTTCTAAGAAGACTCAAGCTGTCTAAGCTTGGGGATGCCCAAGGCATCCCCTTCTTCATCGACAACATTATCAGTTCCTCCCCCGAAACTATATTTTTATTCCATCACATCTTATGCACTTTGCTTGGAGCGTCGGTTTGTTTTTGTTTTTTGTTTTGTTTGAATAAAATGGATCCTAGCATCCACTTTATGGGAGAGAGACACGCTCCGCTGTAGCATATGGACAAGTATGTCCTTAGGCTCTACTCATAGTATTCATGGCGAAGTTTCTTCTTCGTTAAATTGTTATATGGTTGGAATTGGAAAATACTACATGTAGTAACTCTAAAATGTCTTGGATAATTTGATACTTGGCAATTGTTGTGCTCATGTTTAAGCTCTTGCATCATATACTTTGCACCCATTAATGAAGAAATACTTAGAGCTTGCTAATTTGGTTTGCATATTTGGTTTCTCTAGAGTCTAGATAATATCTAGTATTGAGTTTTGAACAACAAGGAAGACGGTGTGGAGTCTTATAATGTTTATAATATGTCTTTTATGTGAGTTTTGCTGCACCGTCTCATCCTTGTGTTTGTTTCAAATAACCTTGCTAGCCTAAACCTTGTATCGAGAGGGAATACTTCTCATGCATCCAAAATCCTTGAGCCAACCACTATGCCATTTGTGTCCACCATACCTACCTACTACATGGTATTTATCCGCCATTCCAAAGTAAATTGCTTGAGTGCTACCTTTAAAATTCCATCATTCACCTTTGCAATATATAGCTCATGGGACAAATAGCTTCAAAACTATTGTGGTATTGAATATGTACTTATGCACTTTATCTCTTATTAAGTTGCTTGTTGTGCGATAACCATGTTTTCTGGGGGACGCCATCAACTATTCTTTGTTGAATATCATGTGAGTTGCTATGCATGTCCGTCTTGTCCGAAGTAAGAGAGATCTACCACCGTTATGGTTGGAGCATGCATATTGTTAGAGAAGAACATTGGGCCGCTAACTAAAGCCATGATTCATGGTGAAAGTTTCAGCTTTGGACATATATCCTCAATCTCATATGAGAATAATAATTGTTGCCACATGCTTATGCATTAAAGAGGAGTCCATTATCTCGTTGTTCATGTTGTCCCGGTATGGATGTCTAAGTTGAGAATAATCAAAAGCGAGAAATCCAAAATGCGAGCTTTCTCCTTAGACCTTTGTACAGAGCGGCATGGAGGTACCCCATTGTGACACTTGGTTAAAACATGTGCATTGCAAAGATCCGGTAGTCCAAGCTAATTAGGACAAGGTGCGGGCACTATTAGTATACTATGCATGAGGCTTGCAACTTGTAAGATATAATTTACATAACTCATATGCTTTATTACTACCGTTGACAAAATTGTTTCATGTTTTCAAAATAAAGCTCTAGCACAAATATAGCAATCGATACTTTCCTCTTTGAAGGACCATCCTTTTTACTTTTATGTTGAGTCAGTTCACCTATCTCTCTCCACCTCAAGAAGCAAACACTTGTGTGAACTATGCATTGATTCCTACATATTTGCATATTGCACTTGTTATATTACTCTATGTTGACAATTATCCATGAGATATACATGTTACAAGTTGAAAGCAACCGCTGAAACTTAATCTTCCTTTGTGTTGCTTCAATACCTTTACTTTGATTTATTGCTTTATGAGTTAACTCTTATGCAAGACTTATTAATACTTGTCTTGGGTACTGTTCATGAAAAGTCTTTGCTTTATGATTCACTTGTTTACTCATGTCATTACCATTGTTTTGATCGCTGCATCCACTACATATGTTTACAAATAGTATGATCAAGGTTATGATGGCATATCACTTCAGAAATTATCTTTGTTATCGTTTTACTCGCTCGGGACGAGCAGTAACTAAGCTTGGGGATGCTTGATACGCCTCCGACGTATCGATAATTTCTTATGTTCTATGCCATATTATTGATGATACCTACATGTTTTATGCACACTTTATGTCATATTCGTGCATTTTCTGGAACTAACCTATTAACAAGATGCCGAAGTGCCGATTCTTTGTTCTATTGTTTTTGGTTTCGTAAATCCTAGTAACGAAATATTCTCGGAATTGGACGAAACGAAGACCCGGGGGCCTATTTCGCCACGAACCTTCCCGGAAGACCGAAGAGCATACGAAGTGGGGCCACGAGGTGGCCAAACCACAAGGCGGCGCGGCCAAGGGGGCCCGCGCCGCCCGTGGTGTGGGCCCCTCGTCGGCCCCCGACTCGCCCTTCCGCCTACTTAAAGCCTCCGTCGCGAAACCCCGATGCAAAAAACCACGATACGGAAAACCTTACCGAGACGCCGCCGCCGCCGATCCCATCTCGGGGATTCCGGAGATCTCCTCCGGCACCTGCCGGAGAGGGGATTCATCTCCCGGAGGACTCTACACCGCCATGGTCGCCTCCGGAGTGATGAGTGAGTAGTTCACCCTTGGACTATGGGTCCATAGCAGTAGCTAGATGGTTGTCTTCTCCTCATTGTGCTTCATTGTTGGATCTTGTGAGCTGCCTAACATGATCAAGATCATCTATCTCGTAATACTCTATGTTGTGTTTGTCGGGATCCGATGGACGAGAGAATACCATGTTATGTTAATTATCAAGTTATTACATATGTGTTGTTTATGATCTTGCATGCTCTCCGTTATTAGTAGAGGCTCTGGCCAAGTTTTTGCTCTTAACTCCAAGAGGGAGTACTTATGCTCGATAGTGGGTTCATATGCCTGCATTGACACCTGGGACAGTGACAGAAAGTTCTAAGGTTGTGCTGTGTTGTTGCCACTAGGGATAAAACATTGGCGCTATGTCCGAGGATGTAGTTGTTGATTACATTACGCACCATACTTAATGCAATTGTCTGTTGCTTTGCAACTTAATACTGGAAGGGGTTCGGACGATAACTCGAAGGTGGACTTTTAGGCATAGATGCAGTTGGGTGGCGGTCTATGTACTTTGTCGTAATGCCCAATTAAATCTCACTATACTTATCATGACATGTATGTGCATTGTTATGCCCTCTCTATTTGTCAATTGCCCGATCGTAATTTGTTCACCCAACATGCTTTTATCTTATGGGAGAGACACCTCTAGTGAACTGTGGATCCCGGTCCATTCTTTTAATACTCGAAATACAAATCTGCTGCAATACTTGTTTTTACTCGTTTTCTCTTGCAAACAATCATCTTCCACACAATACGGTTAATCCTTTGTTACAAGCAAGCCGGTGAGATTGACAACCTCACTCTGTTTCGTTGGGGCAAAGTACTTTGGTTGTGTTGTGCAGGTTCCACGTTGGCGCCGGAATCCCTGTGTTGCGCCGCACTACATCCCACCGCCATCAACCTTCAACGTGCTTCTTGGCTCCTCCTGGTTCGATAAACCTTGGTTTCTTTCTGAGGGAAAACTTGCTGCTGTGCGCATCATACCTTCCTCTTGGGGTTGCCCAACGAACGTGTGAAATACACGCCATCACTTGACAACTGAAGAGTATGCAGCCCTGATGAGTGATAGCGTTGAGGATCTGACAGAACTCAGACTTTGGTCACTTGAGAAAATTAAGGAGAACAAGGCTAAAGTAGCTCGTGCATATAATTAGAAGGTGAAGCCAAAGGAGTTCCAGGTTGGTGATCTAGTGTGGGAAGCTGTACTGCCGTTGGGGACTAAGGACAAGGCATATGGAAAATGGTCTCCAAATTGGCATGGGCCGTACAGGGTTGACCAGGTCCTAAAGGGCAATGCATACATGCTCGAGCAGTTGGATGGTGTAAAATTCCAAGTAGCCGTCAATGGCCAGCATCTCAAGAAGTATTTCCCAAGCATGTGGGATGATGGGCAGTGAGATATGGGGGCCGATTTTAAATCGGCCAGTAAATTTTTTTTTTACATCGACTTGAGTAATGGAATATGGGGGCCGATCGGCCGACAAAAGAAATATATGTGCGAAGCAAGAGCCGATGCATGGTCATCAACTTAAGAATAACATAGCCGATGTGTAGTCATCGACTCTAGTGCTACAAAAATGTTATGAGCAGGCATCAAGTTACAGTCTGAATTGAGGAATGTTTACTTGAATCTGTCTATTTAGATCTTTGATTTGGGCCGTACGAGCATCTATTGGGGGAAGACCGATACTCTGCTATCGGTCCTTGGTGCGTTGACCTACTTTGGCAATCGGAATGATTAAAATTGGAGAACCAAATCGGAGGAATATTTTTCATTGATTAACAAAAAGATCTTACAAGGAAGAGCCGATGGCTCTCAAAAGGATCATCCGATGTCTAATGCACTACTACTACTGGTCCTGCACTACTTCCTAAATCTACGGGCCGTTGCTGCCCTCGTCGTCGTCATCGCTGCCGTCGGCGCGCTTGCTCGGCGGGCTCCTGCCGCTCGCTCCCGTAGCCCTCTACGGGAGCCTCGTCTTCCTCGTCGTCGTCCCACCAGGCGCGGAAGCGCTTTGCCGGCGGATATTCGTCGGAGGAGGTGTCGTCCTCCTCTTCCTCCTCCTCGTCGGAGGAGGTGAAGTCGTCCCAGGAGAAGCGGTCGTCCTCGCTCTCCGCCTCCTCCTCCCCGTCGACGAGGAATTGGAGGTCGTCCTCTCCGTCGGTCAAGGACTTGTCATCCTCGGACTAGACGGAGGAATCGTGGTCCTCCTTGTCCCACGTCGTTGGGGCGAGGATGTCGTGCGCCGCCAACGAGCCCCACTCTGGCGTCGGCTCACGAGAAGGAGACGATATGTAGGAGAGACCTGATGTGGCCGAGGAGGAGGAGGAAGAAGACATGGCTACAGAGGAAGGGGTTTTTTTTGCCGATGACTAGTACGGAGCAAGAGGATGAAGAGACGAGATGCTCGACGTGGTTAAATAAAAGGGGATATAGTGGAGATTTAATGCCACGACGGTTTTCGAGGACATGGTGCCGAATCTATCAATTCACGCAGAGAAGCTGAGAAGGCAAGGCGTCATGATGAGAGATTCTGCGGCAGCTCTGCTCTGTCACGACATGACCCTTCGAAGGAAAAACAGAGTGGTTTTGGAATTATCATTGCCAAAACCAGGGGGGCATGTGTTATCACCAGAATTTGACCAAGTCTGGAGATGGGCCGTGATTAGATGGGCTTAGAAGACATACGTGGAAGATATTCCCGAATCGGCCTTGTGTAAGGAGTTTGGGCAAGATTGCCCGTGTATCTGTAAATATAGTAGGATACGTGTCGGTTAGGATTAAGAGATAGAGTTTAGCTCGTACACGGTTGGGTTTTTTTCCCAAGTTAAAGAGTCTACGGACTATAAATATGTATCTAGGGTTATTGAGAAAGGAGGACGATCACGTTCACAACAAATCAATCTAGGCGCATCGCCACCCCTTGTTTCGAGGGTTTCTCCCGGGTAAGCAACATGCTTGCCTAGATCGCATCTTGCGATCTAGGCGATATCGATTTATTCGTTCTTGGTGTTGCTCGTGCTTTGAAGCCTTTTTGATGGCGAGCAACACCCTTATCTTAGGTGTTTTGGGGTTGATCACAATGCTTTCACGATGCACTTGTTCAGCTACGCTTCCCTCGATATCTAGCTGCCCTTACACCTATTTTAGGTGTAAGGGCAGCACCTTGCTTGTTCGTTATCGAGTAGATCTAATCCGTTATAGTTGCTCCTTGTTCTTCAAGGATTGGTTTGATATCCGTATGGTTAGGCCTTATAAACGAGTTGAAGGATCCGGTAGCGCGTAAGGTGTGGTTTACTAAGCTCTGGAGGGATTGTTCGGGGATCAACTTCATGTTGGTTTTTAGGCCTCTTTAGGGTTGGTTTTCCATCATCTTGCGTATACTGCTAGGCTCGATTACGCATAGGATGTTCCGATTATACGGTGAAAACCCTAGACTATCGTAGATTAGCTTAGCTTGATATTGATAAAGCATGGTCCCCATGTCCTTATAAATCTAACATGAACCATGGGGCAATCGGCTCTTTGAGCCGATCCACAGAACAATTTAAGAGCCGATCGGGGCTCGTATTTAATGTTTACGTGTTTGCCATGCAGGAAACTAGTCGAAGCAATCAATCACCTTTCTGACCAGGTATAGGTCAGGTGGCACGCCCTCGTGATCACCAGGACGCGTGTGCTAGAAGGCATTGCGGGCCGTCGCCCGAGGGACCAGGGTCAGCCGCAATCCTGGGAGCCTCCGGCTCTACTGTGTTGCCCGTCGTTGCTCGCCGGTGGGTTTCTGACCGCAACAAAACCCTAGCCACCGTAATATTGAGTTGGACGCCTTTGTTCGTCTGACAACCTTCGAGATCTACTTGCCCTCTACTTTCTACGAAACCCTAAGTCTACAATCTGTAGACATTGACGAGTTGATACCTCGTCAACGCCGGCTGGGATTCATATCCGGACGGGGTTCGTCACTGCCTCCGGCGAGCGTGTGGTATCTGGCCTCGTCTAGAGGCTCGGCTCGTTGGACTTGTCAGCGACAATGCCGGCAGCTTCGCCAACGGCACCGCGTTCCCCGGGAATGGCGGCATCATGTTCTTCGGCGCGCATCGGGTCTACTTCGGCGCAACGCCGACGTGTAGGTTTGCTGCTGAGGTGCTGGTGGCACCAAATCCACCGGTATCTCGTGCCGCTCGCGGATCTCGTACCGATCGCACCGCTGGCAGCGTCGAGGTGATGATGGCCGGCGAGGGTGATGCCGGCAAAGGAGCAGCCGGTGGCAAGTACATGCCCACCAAGTCCAGCCGCACGGCCAAACAGGCGCTGGAGCGGGACCAGAACATCGCCGGCACCTCCACAGTGCCTCCGGCAGCAACTCCCCTTCAAGCCGCCATGGACGTATTGTCCACGCCGGTCGCGCCCAATGCCGACCCGGCGGCAACTGAAGCCGTATGTGTAATATGCTGTTCTAGGTATTTTGGGGACATCATGTGTTGTGTTAGGGTTGTCTCTTACCCGTTGTATGCCGCTTTTGAGAGATTAATGAACCTTGTACTATTTGGCCGGTGTTGGCTTCATTAAGTTATAGCTAGCCGGTCTCATGCTCGAGCCTCTTAGTCTTACAAGAAAAGATGAATGAGCATACTTAAGACACGTTAGTTAAAAGGCCCCCCCTGCCCACGGCCGGCGCCCTCAAGAATGAAGAATCCAGTGCAAGAATGAAATACAGTAACAAATACAGTTGTTCATGTCAATGATATCTAAGCTTGGACAAGCTGGCAATGGGTGGTGAGCGTTGAGATCCAAGCTCCAACCGTCCCACATGCCCACATGAAATTTAAAACAAACTCGATTTTTAGTAGATCTATTGCAGCCGACATGCTGCATCTAGTGTCAAAGTCCAACCCAACCCACATGTACTTATACGACACATAGTCTGACGTACGAGTGAGCTTCAAATTTTCCCCTTTCCATCATATTCAGTGCAAACAATCTCACATAAGCAATGAGTGTGCTGCCAAGGAAGCTATGCTGTTGTCCTGAAAAATAACACGAGTTTGCAGTTTTTTTTTTCCAAATGTCACTACACAATATGAGTACTGCGTGTCTGTGGCGACTTATGATGAAGATCATTGTACACCAACAAGATTGACGCGCCGATATTTGTTTTATAGGTTGGGCCACCTTGTTGAAGTGCAACTTAATCGTATATTAAAAGTTGATGAAGGCTTGGTTGAAGGCTCAAGTCATACTTGGCTCCTTGAGGCCAACACCAAGCTACTCTTCCCTTCCATGGTGTGTCGGTTTGAGTTGTACATGACTCCTCAGACTCGAGTGCATGTAGCATGCTCCTTGAACTAGTATTGAAGCTCTAGCTTCTTCGCATTTCTT
>NC_061513.1:241531758-241596590 GCF_022539505.1 Lolium rigidum
TCGTGGCTCTCGGTACTAGGGGTTTCGCGACGAAGACTATATGTAGGCGGAAGGGCAAGTCGGGGGGCCACACGAGGGCCCCACACAACAGGCCGGCGCGGCCAAGGCCCGAGCTGCGCCGCCCTGGTGTGGCGCCACCTCGTGGCCCCACTTCGTGAGTCCTCCGGTCTTCCGGAAGCTTCGTGGAAAAATAGGCCCCAGGGCGTTGATTTCGTCCAATTCCGAGAATATTTCCTTACTAGGATTTCCGAAACCAAAAACGACGAGAAAACAAGAATCGGCTCTTCGGCATCTCGTTAATAGGTTAGTGCCGGAAAATGCATAAATATGACATAAAGTATGCATAAATCATGTAGATATCATCAATAATGTGGCATGGAACATAAGAAATTCTCGATACGTCGGAGACGTATCAGCATCCCCAAGCTTAGTTCCTGCTCGTCCCGAGCAGGTAAACGATAACAAAGATAATTTCTGGAGTGACATGCCATCATAACCTTGATCATACTATTGTAAGCATATGTAATGAATGCAGAGATCAAAACAATGGTAATGACATGAGTAAACAACTGAATCATAAAGCAAAGACTTTTCATGAATAGTACTTCAAGACAAGCATCAATAAGTCTTGCATAAGAGTTAACTCATAAAGAAATAAATCAAAGTAAAGGTATTGAAGCAACACAAAGGAAGATTAAGTTTCAGCGGTTGCTTTCAACTTATAACATGTATATCTCATGGATATTGTCAATGTAAAGTAATATAACAAGTGCAATATGCAAGTATGTAGGAATCAATGCACAGTTCACACAAGTGTTTGCTTCTTGAGATGGAGAGAAATAGGTGAACTGACTCAACATAAAAGTAAAAGAAAGGCCCTTCGCAGAGGGAAGCATTGATTGATATATTTGTGCTAGAGCTTTGGTTTTGAAAACAAGAAACAATTTTGTCAACGGTAGTAATAAAGCATATGTATTATGTAAGTTATATCTTACAAGTTGCCCTCATGCATAGTATACTAATAGTGCCCGCACCTTGTCCTAATTAGCTTGGACTACCGGGATCATCGCAATACACATGTTTTAACCAAGTGTCACAAAGGGGTACCTCCATGCCGCCTGTACAAAGGTCTAAGGAGAAAGCTCGCATTTTGGATTTCTCGCTTTTGATTATTCTCAACTTAGACATTCATACCGGGACAACATGGACAACGAGATAATGGACTCCTCTTTAATGCATAAGCATTTAGCAACAATTAGTGTTCTCATATGAGATTGAGGATATATGTCCAGAACCGATACTTCCACCATGATTCATGGCTTTAGTTAGCGGCCCAATGTTCTTCTCTAACAATATGCATGCTCTAACCATTAAAGTGGTAGATCTCTCTTACTTCAGACAAGACGGACATGCATAGCAACTCACATGATATTCAACAAAGAGTAGTTGATGGCGTCCCTGTAGAACATGGTTATCGCACAACAAACAACTTAATAAGAGATAAAGTGCATAAGTACATATTCAATACCACAATAGTTTTTAAGCTATTTGTCCCATGAGCTATATATTGCAAAGGCGAATGATGGAAATTTAAAGGTAGCACTCAAGCAATTTACTTTGGAATGGCGGAGAAATACCATGTAGTAGGTAGGTATGGTGGACACAAATGGCATAGTGGTTGGCTCACGTATTTTGGATGCATGAGAAGTATTCCCTCTCGATACAAGGTTTAGGCTAGCAAGGTTATTTGAAACAAACACAAGGATGAACCGGTGCAGCAAAACTCACATAAAAGACATATTGTAAACATTATAAGACTCTACACCGTCTTCCTTGTTGTTCAAAACTCAATACTAGAAATTATCTAGACTTCAGAGAGACCAAATATGCAAACCAAATTTAGCAAGCTCTAAGTGTTTCTTCATTAATGGGTGCAAAGTATATGATGCAAGAGCTTAAACATGAGCACAACAATTGCCAAGTATCAATTTATTCAAGACATTTTAGAATTACTACATGTAGCATTTCCCGATTCCAACCATATAACAATTTAACGAAGAAGATTCAACCTTCGCCATGAATACTATGAGTAAAGCCTAAGGACATATTTGTCCATATGCAACAGCAGGAGCGTGTCTCTCTCCCACACAATGAATGCTAGGATCCATTTTATTCAAACAAAAACAAAAACAAAAACAAAAACAAACCGACGCTCCAAGCAAAGTACATAAGATGTGACGGAATAAAAATATAGTTTCAGGGGAGGAACCTGTTTCAGGGGAGGAACCTGATAATGTTGTCGATGAAGAAGGGGATGCCTTGGGCATCCCCAAGCTTAGACGCTTGAGTCTTCTTAAAATATGCAGGGGTGAACCACCGGGGCATCCCCAAGCTTAGAGCTTTCACTCTCCTTGATCATATTGCATCATTTTCCTCTCTTGATCCTTGAAAACTTCCTCCACACCAAACTCGAAACAACTCATTAGAGGGTTAGTGCACAATAAAAATTAACATGTTCAGAGGTGACATAATCATTCTTAACACTTCTGGACATTGCATAAAGCTACTGGACATTAATGGAACAAATAAATTCATCCACCATAGCAAAAGAGGCAATGCGAAATAAAAGGCAGAATCTGTCAAAACAGAACAGTCCGTAAAGATGGATTTTATCGAGGCACCAGACTTGCTCAAATGAAAATGCCCAAATTGAATGAAAGTTGCGTACATATCTGAGGATCACGCACGTAAATTGGCATATTTTTCTGAGCTACCTACAGAGAGGCAGGTCGAAATTCGTGACGAGCAAAGAAATCATGCATCGCGCAGCAATCCAAATCTAGTATGAACCTTACTATCAACGACTTTACTTGGCACAACAAAGCACAAAACTAAGATAAGGAGAGGTTGCTACAGTATTAAACAACTTCTAAGACTCAAATATAAAACAAAAATACTGTAGTAATAACATGGGTTGTCTCCCATAAGCGCTTTTCTTTAACGCCTTTCAGCTAGGCGCGGAAAGTGTGTATCAAGTATTATCAAGAGACGAAGCATCAACATCATAACTTGTTCTAATAATAGAATCAAAAGGTAACTTCATTCTCTTTCTAGGGAAGTGTTCCATACCTTTCTTGAGAGGAAATTGATATTTAATGTTACCTTCCTTCATGTCAATGATAGCTCCAACAGTTCGAAGAAAAGGTCTTCCCAATATAATGGGACAAGATGCATCAATATCCAAGACAACAAAATCAACGGGGACAAGGTTATTGTTAACGGTAATGCGAACATTATCAACTCTCCCCAAAGGTTTCTTTATAGCATTATCAACAAGATTAACATCCAAATAACAATTCTTCAATGGTGGCAAGTCAAGCATATTATAAATTTTCTTAGGCATAACGGAAATACTTGCACCAAGATCACATAAAGCATTACAATCAAAGTCATTGACCTTCATCTTAATGATGGGCTCCCAACCATCCTCTAGCTTTCTAGGAATAGAAGTTTCAAGTTTTAGTTTCTCTTCTCTAGCTTTTATGAGAGCATTTGTAATATGTTTTGTGAAAGCCAAGTTTATAGCACTAGCGTTGGGACTTTAAGCAAGTTTTTGCAAGAACTTTATAACTTCAGAGATGTGGCAATCATCAAAATCCAAACCATTACAATCTAAGGCAATGGGATCATCATCCCCAATGTTGGAAAAAATTTCAGCAGTTTTATCACAGGCAGCTTCAAGTAGTTTTAGCAGCTTTCAGCAATTTTGCGGGCTTTGCACTAGGAGTGGAAACATTGCCAACACCAATTATTTTACTATTGATAGTAGGAGGTGCAGCAACATGTGAATCATTAACATTACTAGTGGTGGTAATAGTCCAAACTTTAGCTACATTATTCTTTTTAGCTAGTTTTTCATTTTCTTCTCTTCCCACCTAGCATGCAATTCGGCCATCAATCTTATATTCTCATTAATTCTAACTTGGATGGCATTTGCTGTAGTAACAATTTTATTTTCAATATCCTTATTAGGCATAACTTTCGATTTCAAAAGATCAACATCGGAGGCAAGACTATCAACCTTAGAAGCAAGAATATCAATTTTATTGAGCTTTTCCTCAATGTATTTGTTAAAAGCAGTTTGTGTACTAATAAATTCTTTAAGCATAGCTTCAAGTCCAGGGGTGTGTTCCTATTATTGTTGTAAGACTTCCCATAAGAATTACCATAACCATTACCATTATTGTAAGGATATGGCCTATAGTTATTACTAGAATTGTTCCGATAAGCATTGTTGTTGAAATTATTATTTTTGATGAAGTTTACATCAACATGTTCTTCTTGGGCAACCAATGAAGCTAACGGAACATTATTAGGATCAACATTAGTCCTATCATTCACAAGCATAGACATAATAGCATCAATCTTATCACTCAAGGAAGAGGTTTCTTCGACAGAATTTACCTTCTTACCTTGTGGAGCTCTTTCCGTTTGCCATTCAGAGTAATTAATCATCATATTATCAAGGAACTTTGTTGCTTCACCAAGAGTGATGGACATAAAGGTACCTCCAGCAGCTGAATCCAATAGGTTCCGCGAAGAAAAGTTCAGTCCTGCATAAAAGGTTTGGATGATCATCCAAGTAGTCAGTCCATGGGTTGGGCAATTTTTAACCAAAGATTTCATTCTTTCCCAAGCTTGTGCAACATGCTCATTATCCAATTGTTTAAAATTCATTATGCTACTCCTCAAAGATATAATTTTAGCAGGGGGATAATATTTACCAATAAAAGCATCCTTGCATTTAGTCCATGAATCAATACTATTCTTAGGCGAGAGATAGCAACCAATCTTTAGCTCTTCCTCTTAATGAGAAAGGAAACAATTTTAATTTTATAATGTCACCATCTACATCTTTATACTTTTGCATTTCACACAATTCAACAAAATTATTGAGATGGGCAGCAGCATCATCAGAACTAACACCAGAAAATTGCTCTCGCATAACAAGATTCAGTAGAGCAGGTTTAATTTCAAAGAATTCTGCTGTAGTAGCAGGTGGAGCAATAGGTGTGCATAAGAAATCATTATTATTTGTGGTTGTGAAGTCACACAACTTAGTATTTTCAGGAGTGGCCATTTTAGCAGTAGTAAATAAAGCAAACTAGATAAAATAAATGCAAGTAACTAATTTTTTTGTGTTTTTGATATAGAGTGCAAGACAGTAAATAAAGTAAAGCTAGCAACTAATTTTTTTGTGTTTTGATATAATGCAGCAAACAAAGTAAGTAAATAAAATAAAAAAAGACAAAAACAAAGTAGAGAGATTGGATTGTGGAGACTCCCCTTGCAGCGTGTCTTGATCTCCCCGGCAACGGCGCCAGAAATTTAGCTTGATGGCGTGTAACTCACACGTTCGTTGGGAACCCCAAGAGGAAGGTATGATGCGCACGGCAGCAAGTTTTCCCTCGGAAAGAAACCAAGGTTTATCGAACCGGGAGGAGCCAAGAAGCACGTTGAAGGTTGATGGCGGCGGGATGTAGTGCGGCGCAACACCAGAGATTCCGGCGCCAACGTGGAACCTGCACAACACAACCAAAGTACTTTGCCCCAACGAAACAGTGAGGTTGTCAATCTCATCGGCTTGCTGTAACAAAGGATTAGATGTATAGTGTGGATGATGATTGTTTGCAGAAAACAGTAGAACAAGTATTGCAGATTGTATTCGATGTAAAAGAATGGACCGGGGTCCACAGTTCACTAGAGGTGTCTCTCCCATAAGATAAATAGCATGTTGGGTGAACAAATTACAGTCGGGCAATTGACAAATAGAGAGGGCATAACAATGCACATACATGATATGATAAATATTGTGAGATTTAATTGGGCATTACGACAAAGTACATAGACCGCTATCCAACATGCATCTATGCCTAAAAAGTCCACCTTCAAGTTATCATCCGAACCCCTTCCAGTATTAAGTTGCAAACAACAGACAATTGCATTAAGTATGGTGCGTAATGTAATCAATAACTACATCCTCGGACATAGCATCAATGTTTTATCCCTAGTGGCAACAAGCACATCCACAACCTTAGAACTTTACATCACCGTCCTGCATTTAATGGAGGCATGAACCCACTATCGAGCATAAATACTCCCTCTTGGAGTTAAGAGTAAAAACTTGGCCGAGCCTCTACTAATAACGGAGAGCATGCAAGATCATAAACAACACATAGGTAATAGATTGATAATCAACATAACATAGTATTCTCTATCCATCGGATCCCGAAAAACACAACATATAGAATTACAGATAGATGATCTTGATCATGTTAGGCAGCTCACAAGATCCGACAATGAAGCACATGAGGAGAAGACAACCATCTAGCTACTGCTATGGACCCATAGTCCAGGGGTGAACTACTCACTCATCACTCCGAGGCGAACATGGCGGTGAAGAGTCCTCCGGGAGATGAATCCCCTCTCCGGCAGGGTGCCGGAGGTGATCTCCGGAATACCCCGAGATGGGATTGGCGGCGGCGGCGTCTCGGTAGGTTTTCCGTATCGTGGCTCTCGGTACTAGGGGTTTCGCGACGAAGACTATATGTAGGCGGAAGGGCAAGTCGGGGGCCACACGAGGGCCCCACACAACAGGCCGGCGCGGCCAAGGCCCGGGCCGCGCCGCCCTGGTGTGGCGCCACCTCGTGGCCCCACTTCGTGATTCCTCCGGTCTTCCGGAAGCTTCGTGGAAAAATAGGCCCTCGGGCGTTGATTTCGTCCAATTCGAGAATATTTCCTTACTAGGATTTCTGAAACCAAAAACAGTGGAAAACAGACAAGCGGCTCTTCGGCATCTCGTTAATAGGTTAGTGCCGGAAAATGCATAAATATGACATAAAGTATGCATAAATCATGTAGATATCATCAATAATGTGGCATGGAACATAAGAAATTATCGATACGTCGGAGACGTATCATTGATCCATATGCCTCAACTCATACTTTCCGGATACTTAATCCCACCTTTATAACCACCCATTTACGCAGTGGCGTTTGATGTAATCAAAGTACCTTTCCAGTATAAGTGATTTACATGATCTCATGGTCATAAGGACTAGGTAACTATGTATCGAAAGCTTATAGCAAATAACTTAATGACGTGATCTTATGCTATGCTTAATTGGGTGTGTCCATTACATCATTCATATAATGACATAACCTTGTTATTAATAACATCCAATGTTCATGATGCCGAAGAGCCAGTTGCTGTTTTCTGCTGTTTTTGGTTTCAGAAATCCTACAAAGGAAATATTCTCGGAATTGGACGAAATCAAAGCCCAGGGTCCTATTTTTGCACGAAGCTTCTAGAAGACCGAGGGGAAAGGAAGTGGGGCCACGAGGCGCCGCCACAACGAGGCGGCGCGGCCCGGCCCTTGGCCGCGCGGCCCCGGTGTGTGGGGCCCTCGTGTGGCCCCCGCGTTGCCCTTCCGCCTAATTAAAGCCTTCGTCGCGAAACCCCCGGTACCGAGAGCCACGATACGGAAAACCTTGCGAGACGCCGCCGCCGCCAATCCCATCTCGGGGGATTCTGGAGATCACCTCCGGCACCCTGCCGGAGAGGGGAATCATCACCCGGAGGACTCTTCACCGCCATGGTCGCCTCCGGAGTGATGAGTGAGTAGTTCACCCCTGGACTATGGGTCCATAGCAGTAGCTAGATGGTTGTCTTCTCCTCATGTGCTTCATTGTCGGATCTTGTGAGCTGCCTAACATGATCAAGATCATCTATCTGTAATTCAATATGTTGTGTTTGTCGGGATCCGATGGATAGAGAATACTATGTTATGTTGATTATCAATCTATTACCTATGTGTTGTTTATGATCTTGCATGCTCTCCGTTATTAGTAGAGGCTCTGGCCAAGTTTTTGCTCTTAACTCCAAGAGGGAGTATTTATGCTCGATAGTGGGTTCATGCCTCCATTAAATGCGGGACGATGACAGAAAGTTCTAAGGTTGTGGATGTCTCTGTTGCCACTAGGGATAAA
This sequence comes from Lolium rigidum, assembly GCF_022539505.1. Taxonomy (NCBI): domain Eukaryota; kingdom Viridiplantae; phylum Streptophyta; class Magnoliopsida; order Poales; family Poaceae; genus Lolium; species Lolium rigidum. The sequence goes on from NC_061513.1 coordinate 241,539,808, forward strand.
ACATTGATGCTATGTCCGAGGATGTAGTTATTGATTACATTACGCACCATACTTAATGCAATTGTCCGTTGTTTGCAACTTAATACCGGAAGGGGTTCGGATGATAACCTCGAAGGTGGACTTTTTAGGCATAGATGCATGCTGGATAGCGGTCTATGTACTTTGTCGTAATGCCCAATTAAATCTCACAATATTCATCATATCATGTATGTGCATTATTATGCTCTCTTTATTTGTCAATTGCCCGACTGTAATTTGTTCACCCAACATGCTATTTATCTTATGGGAGAGACACCTCTAGTGAACTGTGGACCCCGGTCCATTCTTTACATCTGAAATACAATCTACTGCAATACTTGTTCTTTACTGTTCTTTGCAAACAATCATCATCCACACTATACATCTAATCCTTTGTTACAGCCAAGCCGGTGAGATTGACAACCTCACTCGTTTCGTTGGGGCAAAGTACTTTGGTTGTGTTGTGCAGGTTCCACGTTGGCGCCGGAATCTCTGGTGTTGCGCCGCACTACATCCCGCCGCCATCAACCTGCAACGTGCTTCTTGGCTCCTCCTGATTCGATAAACCTTGGTTTCTTTCTGAGGGAAAACTTGCCGCCGTACGCATCACACCTTCCACTTGGGGTTCCGAACGGACGCGTGCTGTACGCGTATCAAGCTCTTTTTCTGGCGCCGTTGCCGGGGAGATCAAGACACGCTGCAAGGGGAGTCTACACAATCCAATCTCTTTACTTTGTTTTTGTCTTGCTTTATTTTATTTACTACTTTGTTTGCTGCATTATATCAAAACACAAAAAAATTAGTTGCTAGCTTTACTTTATTTACTGTCTTGCACTCTATATCAAAAACACAAAAAAATTAGTTACTTGCATTTATTTTATCTAGTTTGCTTTATTTACTACTGCTAAAATGAGTAATCCCGAAGTTGAAGTTCGTTCGTTTAAGCAACAAGGTGGAGAAAGTTTTAAAGATGCTTGGTATAGAATTAGTGATGCTCATCATAGGTGCACTAAGAAACACTCCACTATTATCCTACTTAGGAACTTTTATGTTGGTATATCTAGTTGGAATAGGTATGTTCTTGATACTCTTTCGGGGGTAATTTCCTAGGTACTCCTGCTTTAGAAGCTAGTTGCATCATTGAGAGTCTAGTTGGAATACCACCTGTTAATGAAACTAAAATTGAAATCTCTCTTGAGGATGTTATGAAAAAATTGGAAACCATAGAGAAAAAATTTCCAAGTGTTGAAACTAAATTGGAAATGTTACTTGACAAAACTGATGAACTTGATAAATCCTTAGGAGGAATTGATGAAAGAATTAGTGTCCTAGGAACTTGTGTTGTCCATGATAATCAAATCAATAGGATTGGCGAACTTGAAAAAGCTATGGGAACCTTGGGTTCAACCTTTTCATCTATAAGGTTTAGAGAAAAAGCTTATGTGGGTAAAGAGCAAAAATTCATGTATGTATCTAAGGTGCCTAAACCAACGAATTATTATAGGCCTAAAGTTGAGAAAACTCCAAACCCCGCTGTTGATACTGCATCTCTTGATAATACTTGATATACATTTTCTGCGCCTAGCTGAAAGGCGTTAAAGAAAAGCGCTTATGGGAGACAACCCATGTTTTTACTACAGTATTTTTATTTTATATTTGATTCTTGGAAGTTGTTTACTACTGTAGCAACCTCTCCTTATCTTAGTTTTGTGCATTGTTGTGCCAAGTAAAGTCGTTGATAGTAAGGTTCATACTAGATTTGGATTGCTGCGCAGATATGCATTTCTTTCTTCGTCACGAATTTCGACCTGCATCTCTGTAGGTAGCTCAGAAAAATACGCCAATTTACGTGCGTGATCCTCAGATATGTACGCAACTTTCATTGAATTTAGGCATTTTCATTTGAGCAAGTCTGATGCCTCGATAAAATCCATCTTTACGGACTGTTCTGTTTTGACAGATTCTGCCTTTTATTTCGCATTGCCTCTTTTGCTATGATGGATGAATTTCTTTGTTCCATTAATGTCCAGTAGCTTTATGCAATGTCCGGAAGTGTTAAGAATGATTATGTCACCTCCGAACATGTTAATTTTTATTGTGCACTAACCTCTAATGAGTTGTTTCGAGTTTGGTGTGGAGGAAGTTTTCAAGGATCAAGAGAGGAAATGATGCAATATGATCAAGGAGAGTGAAAGCTCTAAGCTTGGGGATGCCCCGGTGGTTCACCCCTGCATATTTTAAGAAGACTCAAGCGTCTAAGCTTGGGGATGCCCAAGGCATCCCCTTCTTCATCGACAACATTATCAGGTTCCTCCCCTGAAACTATATTTTTATTCCATCACATCTTATGTGCTTTGCTTGGAGCGTCGGTTTATTTTTGTTTTTGTTTTATTTGAATAAAATGGATCCTAGCATTCATTGTGTGGGAGAGAGGCACGCTCCGCTGTTGCATATGGACAAATATGTCCTTAGGCTTTACTCATAGTATTCATGGCGAAGGTTGAATCTTCTTCGTTAAATTGTTATATGGTTGGAATCGGGAAATGCTACATGTAGTAATTCTAAAATGTCTTGAATAATTTGATACTTGGCAATTGTTGTGCTCATGTTTAAGCTCTTGCATCATATACTTTGCACCCATTAATGAAGAAACACATAGAGCTTGCTAAAATTTGGTTTGCATATTTGGTCTCTCTAAAGTCTAGATAATTTCTAGTATTGAGTTTTGAACAACAAGGAAGACGGTGTAGAGTCTTATAATGTTTACAATATGTCTTTTATGTGAGTTTTGCTGCACCGGTTCATCCTTGTGTTTGTTTCAAATAACCTTGCTAGCCTAAACCTTGTATCGAGAGGGAATACTTCTCATGCATCCAAAATCCTTGAGCCAACCACTATGCCATTTGTGTCCACCATACCTACCTACTACATGGTATTTCTCCGCCATTCCAAAGTAAATTGCTTGAGTGCTACCTTTAAAATTTCCATTCTTTACCTTTACAATATATAGCTCATGGGACAAATAGCTTAAAAACTATTGTGGTATTGAATATGTACTTATGCACTTTATCTCTTATTAAGTTGCTTGTTGTGCGATAACCATGTTCCTGGGGACGCCATCAACTACTCTTTGTTGAATATCTTGTGAGTTGCTATGCATGTCCGTCTTGTCTGAAGTAAGGGAGATCTACCACTTTAATGGTTAGAGCATGCATATTGTTAGAGAAGAACATTGGGCCGCTAACTAAAGCAATGAATCATGGTGGAAGTTTCAGTTTTGGACATATATCCTCAATCTCATATGAGAACACTAATTGTTGCTACATGCTTATGCATTAAAGAGGAGTCCATTATATGTTGTCTATGTTGTCCCGGTATGGATGTCTAAGTTGAGAATAATCAAAAGCGAGAAATCCAAAATGCGAGCTTTCTCCTTAGACCGTTGTACATGCGGCATAGAGGTACCCCTTTGTGACACTTGGTTAAAACATGTGTATTGCGATGATCCCGGTAGTCCAAGCTAATTAGGACAAGGTGTGGGCACTATTAGTATACTATGCATGAGGCTTGCAACTTGTAAGATATAATTTACATGATACATATACTTTATTACTACCGTTGACAAAATTGTTTCATGTTTTCAAAATAAAAGCTCTAGCACAAATATAGCAATCGATGCTTCCTCTGCGAAGGGCCTTTCTTTTACTTTTATGTTGAGTCAGTTCACCTATCTCTCTCCACCTCAAGAAGCAAACACTTGTGTGAGCTGTGCATTGATTCCTACATACTTGCATATTGCACTTGTTATATTACTCTATGTTGACAATTATCCATGAGATATACATGTTACAAGTTGAAAGCAACCGCTGAAACTTAATCTTCCTTTGTGTTGCTTCAATACCTTTACTTTGATTTATTACTTTATGAGTTAACTCTTATGCAAGACTTATTGATGCTTGTCTTGAAGTACTATTCATGAAAAGTCTTTGCTTTATGATTCAGTTGTTTACTCATGTCATTACCATAGTTTTGATCGCTGCATTCATTACATATGCTTACAATAGTATGATCAAGGTTATGATGGCATGTCACTCCAGAAATTATCTTTGTTATCGTTTACCTGCTCGGGACGAGCAGGAACTAAGCTTGGGGATGCTGATACGTCTCCGGCGTATCGATAATTTCTTATGTTCCATGCCACATTATTGATGATATCTACATGTTTTATACACATTATATGTCGTATTTATGCATTTTCCGGCACTAACCTATTAACGAGATGCCGAAGAGCTAGTTGCTTTGTTTCTCGCTGTTTTTGGTTTCAGAAATCCTACAAAGGAAATATTCTCGGAATTGGACGAAATCAACGCCCGGGGTCCTATTTTTGCACGAAGCTTCCAAAAGACCGAGGGGAAAGGAAGTGGGGCCACGAGGCGCCGCCACAACGGGCGGCGCGGCCCGGCCCTTGGCCGCGCGGCCCTGGTGTGTGGGGCCCTCGTGTGGCCCCCGCGTTGCCCTTCCGCCTACTTAAAGCCTTCGACGCGAAACCCCCGATGCGAGAGCCACGATACGGAAAACCTATGCGAGACGCCGCCGCCGCCAATCCCATCTCGGGGGATTCCGGAGATCACCTCCGGCACCACGACGGAGAGGGGAATCATCTCCCGGAGGACTCTTCACCGCCATGGTCACCTCCGGAGTGATGAGTGAGTAGTTCACCCCTGGACTATGGGTCCATAGCGGTAGCTAGATGGTTGTCTTCTCCTCATGTGCTTCATTGTCGGATCTTGTGAGCTGCCTAACATGATCAAGATCATCTATCCGTAATTCTATATGTTGTGTTTGTCGGGATCCGATGGATAGAGAATACTATGTTATGTTGATTATCAATCTATTACCTATGTGTTGTTTATGATCTTGCATGCTCTCCGTTATTAGTAGAGGCTCTGGCCAAGTTTTTGCTCTTAACTCCAAGAGGGAGTATTTATGCTCGATAGTGGGTTCATGCCTCCATTAAATCTAGGACGGTGACAGAAAGTTCTAAGGTTGTGGATGTCTTGTTGCCACTAGGGATAAAACATTGATGCTATGTCCGAGGATGTAGTTATTGATTACATTACGCACCATACTTAATGCAATTGTACTGTTGTTTGCAACTTAATGCTGGAAGGGGTTCGGATGATAACCTCGAAGGTGGACTTTTTAGGCATAGATGCATGCTTGGATAGCGGTCTATGTACTTTGTCGTAATGCCCAATTAAATCTCACAATATTCATCATATCATGTATGTGCATTGTTATGCTCTCTTTATTTGTCAATTGCCCGACTGTAATTTGTTCACCCAACATGCTATTTATCTTATGGGAGAGACACCTCTAGTGAGCTGTGGACCCCGGTCCATTCTTTACATCCGAAATACAATCTCTCGCAATACTTGTTCTTTCTTGTTCTTTGCAAACAATCATCATCCACACTATACATCTAATCCTTTGTTACGGCAAGCCGGTGAGATTGACAACCTCATCTGTTTCGTTGGGGCAAAGTACTTTGGTTGTGTTGTGCGGGTTCCACGTTGGCGCCGGAATCTCGCGGTGTTGCGCCGCACTACATCCCGCCGCCATCAACCTTCAACGTGCTTCTTGGCTCCTCCTGGTTCGATAAACCTTGGTTTCTTTCTGAGGGAAAACTTGCCGCCGTACGCATCACACCTTCCTCTTGGGGTTCCCAACGGACGCGTGTTGTACGCGTATTAATCAACAGTGGGATTTGTCCATCCCGATGACGGATAGATATACTCTGGGCCCTCTCGGTGGAATGTCGTCTAATGTCTTGCAAGCATATGAATAAGTTCATAAGAGACCACATACCACGGTACGAGTAAAGAGTACTTGTCAGGAGACGAGGTTGAACAAGGTATAGAGTGATACCGATGATCAAACCTTGGACAAGTAAAATATCGCGTGACAAAGGGAATTGGTATCGTATGTGAATGGTTCATTCGATCACTAAGTCATCGTTGAATATGTGGGAGCCATTATGGATCTCCGAGATCCCGCTATTGGTTATTGGTCGGAGAGAAGTCTCAACCATGTCTACATAGTTCGCGAACCGTAGGGTGACACACTTAAGGTTTGATGTTGTTTAAAGTAGATATGGAATATGGAATGGAGTTCGAAGTTTTGTTCGGAGTCTCGGATGGGATCCAGGGCATCACGAGGAGTTCCGGAATGGTCCGGAGAATAAGATTCATATATAGGAAGTCATTTTCTAGGTTTGAAAATGATCCGGTATTTTCTCCGGAAGGTTCTAGAAGAGTCGAAAGAAATAAGGATGGAAGGTGGAGTCCCAGAGAGACTCCACCCACCTTGGCCGGCCAGCCTAAGGGAGGAGGAGTCCCAAGTGGACTCCCCACCATGGTGGCCGGCCACCCCACCAAGGAAAGGGGGGAGTCCCACTCCCCCTAGGTTTGGTTACTTGGAAGGTTTTTGTTGGGGTCTTATTCGGACTCTTTGACCTAAACCTTGGGGCTTCCACCTATATAAAGAGGGGAGTTGAGGGGCTGGCCGGCCACCACAACACCACCATGGCCGCACCCCTCAAGGCTGCCCTAGCCGGCGCCCCCTCTCCCAAACCCTAGCGGTTCCCTCCTACCTCTCTCTCCCACATAGCTTAGGCGAAGCTATGTCGGAGATCTCCACCACCACCGCCACCACGCCGTCGTGCTGCCGGGATTCCAAGGAGGATCTACTACTTCCGCTGCCCGCTGGAACGGGGAGAAGGACGTCGTCTTCATCAACACCGAACGTGTGACCAGAGTACGGAGAGGTGCTGCACGATCGTGGCACCGTGATCAAGATCTTCTACGTGCTTTTGCAAGCGGCAAGTGATCGTCTACCGCAGCAATAAGAGCCTACTCTTATAGGCTTTGGAAATCTTCAAGGGTGAGTCTCGATCATCCCCTCGTTGCTCCCATCTTCTAGATTGCATCTTGGCTTGGATTGCGTTCTCGCGGTAGGAAATTTTTTGTTTTCTATGCTACGAATCCCTACATATGTCGCATATATACCCCTGGTTTATTATTGTAGCAAAGGCCCATGGACTCAAAGCTTTGGAGGCCCAGAAGATTGAAGATGTTCGGATTAGGAAAGCGTAGTTATTATGGAAATTTGTATCAATATCGGGAAAGGCCCAGTGCGGCCAAAAGTTTGTACTTGTACGTCACGTTGTAACCCTCGGTTTCTCCTCCTATATAAAGGGGACGCTGATGTCAAAATAAGGATCGAGTCATTGTAAACCCTAGTCACCGTAATATTGAGTTGGACGTCTTTGTTCGTCTGACAACCTTCGAGATCTACTTGCACTCTACTTTCTACGAAACCCTAAGTCTACAATCTGTAGGCATTAACAAGTTGATACCTCGTCAGCGCCGGCTGGGATTCATATCCGGACGGGGTTCGTCACTGCCTCCGGCGAGCGTGTGGTCTCTGGCCTCGTCTAGAGGCTCGGCTCATTGGACTTCGTCGGCGACAATGCCGGCAGCTTCGCCAACGGTACCGCGTTCCCCAGGAATGGCGGCATCATGTTCTTCGGCGCGCATCGGGTCTACTTCGGCACAACGCCGGTGCGCAGGTTTCCTGCTGAGGTGCTGGTGGCACCAAATCCACCGGTATCTCGCGCCGCCCGCGGATCTCGTACCGATCGCACCGCTGGCAGCGTCGAGATGATGATAGCCGGCGAGGGTGATACCGACAAAGGAGCAGCCGGTGGCAAGTACACATTCCCACCAAGTCCGGTTGCATGGCCAAATAGGCGCTGGAGCGGGACCAGAACATCGCCGGCACCTCCACAGTGCCTCCGGCAGCAACTCCCCTTCAAGCCGCCATGGACGTGTTGTCCACGCCGGTCGCGCCCAATGCCGACCCGGCGGCAACTCAATCCGTATGTGTAGTATGCTGTTCTAGGTATTTTGGGGACATCATGTGTTGTGTTGGGGTTGTCTCTTACTCGTTGTATGCCGCTTTTGAGATATTAATGAACCTTGTACTATTTGGCCGATGGCCGGTGTTGGCTTCATTAAGTTATAGCTAGCCGGTCTCATGCTCGAGCCTCTTAGTCTTACAAGAAAAGATGAATGAGCATACTTAAGATACGTTAGTTAAAAGGCCACCCTGCCCACGGCCGGCGCCCTCAAGAATCCAGAGCAAGAATGAAATACAGTAACAAATACATTGTTCATGTCAATGATATCTAAGCTTGGACAAGCTGGCAAGGTGGTGAGCGTTGAGATCCAAGCTCCAACCGTCCCACATGCCCACATGAAATTTAAAACAAACTCGATTTTTAGTAGATCTATTGCAGCCGACATGCTGCATCTAGTGTCAAAGTCCAACCATTACAGGAATAATGGACGTGTTTACGCCGACGGCCGGCTGCCCTCGGCGTAGCCACGTCTGGCCCTCGGCGTAGGCTACGCCGACGGCAGCCCTCGGCGTACGTCGTCGGCGTCTACATCCCTCGGCATAGGCAGCTGCCCCGTTGGCGTAGGGCTGGCCCTCGGCGTAGGCGTTCTACGCCGACGGCCACGTGAGCCTCTCGGCGTCCGAGCCCTCGGCGCAGCCTCCACGGCGCGCCGTCGCCGTTAACGACAGTAGTATACGCCGACGGGTATGCCCTCGGTATAGCGCGCGACGTGGCGCGCTGAGGGGCGCCCAGACCATGCAGACGCTGACGGCCAGCCATGCAGACGCCAAACGCCCTCGGCATACGGTCGTGCTGTGCGTGCGTGCCCGTGCCGTGCCGTGCCGTGCGTGCCCGTAGCCAGGGTCTACGCCGAGGGTATTGCCCTCGGCATAGACCTGACCATGGCAGGGCTCTATGCCGACGGCATTGCCCTCGGCGTAGCCATCGCCATATTTTTTTTTCGACATATGCCATCTACAAATTTTTAAAAAATAGAACCATTTTTATATAATTCATACTAGTAAATAAATAATACAAACATAATATAAAGTAATATGAGAGAGAGAAAAAATAAAAATAAAAAAAACATATGCCGAGGGTGGCCGTCGGCATAGGAGGGCATGCCCTATGCCGAGGGTGCCCCTCGGCGTCTTGGCTGACGCCGTCAGCGCGCGGAGACGATGCGGGGTGAAGCGGGGGCGATGCCGACGCTACGCCGAGGGCCATGTAGACGCCGACGGCAGGCTTACACCGACGGTTGTCTTTCAGAGGTGCCCCAGCGAGGCCGTACACCGACGGCTCCGATATTTGGCCGTCGGCGTACACTCTGGCCGTCGGCATCTATTGCCATTCCTGTAGTGAACCCAACCCACATGTACTTATACGACACATAGTCTGACGTACTGAGTGAGCTTCAAATTTTCCCCTTTCCATCATATGCAGTGCAAACAATCTCACGTAAGCAATGAGTGTGCTGCCAAGAAAACTATGCTGTTGTCCTGAAAAATAACACGATCGAGTTTGAGGTTTTTTTTTTCCAAATGTCACTACACAATATGAGTACTGCGTGTGTGTGACGACTTATGATGAAGATCGTTGTACACCAACAAAATTGACGTGCCGATATTTGTTTTATAGGTTGGGCCACCTTGTTGAAGTGCAACTTAATCGTATATTAAAAGTTGATGAAGGGTTGGTTGAAGGCTCAAGTCATACTTGGCTCCTTGAGGCCAACACCAAGCTACTCTTCCCTTCCATGGTGTGTCGGTTTGAGTTGTACATGACTCCTCAGACTCCAGTGCATGTAGCATGCTCCTTGAACTAGTATTGAAGCTCTAGCTTCTTCGCATTTCTTTCATTCGTGTAGCATCCTCACATCGGTAACTTGACAATTATTTGTTTGGGGCATGCACTTAATAAAATATCAATACTACCATTTATATGATTTGGAAATAAGGGGTACATGCGTATCTAGTGGTCCACTTGGTTCACCATGGACTAGGAGAGGGAGAGTTCATAGTCTCTCGTGGACCAATCCCTCTCATCCCTCTAACATGATGAGCTTCTTCCATACTCGACCTTCACTTGACTATATCTTTTATCTTCTTCTCTTCTTCGACTTATTGACCATCACTATATAGTAGCTTCGATTTTGATTGACTTAGCTTGACCTTGACCATTTGCCACGTGGGATCATGTGCAACCCCTTGGTAGGATTAGACACTCCCACAACAAAATAAAACATTATTTTGGTTGTAAGAGAACACAACTAATGATAGTATTTACCCGAAACATTTTTTTTTGGAAGAATAAGAAATGCCTATGGGGAGATCTCCTTGACCATGAATTATCGGCGGTACTTTGGTAATCAAACCGGGTATACAAAAATGGAGAGGAAGAATTTTGGACAAATACACAATAATACATTAAAGTTACAAATAATCCCAAAATATTGGAAACTCGCTAATAATTATTAAATTACATGTGGTTCAAAAAATAAAATAAAATCAAGAATAGAGAAAAACATAAAATGCAACTAAGTGATCATGATTCCCCTTTGTTTTGTTTTGGCGGGAGCCGAGTCAATACGTCAATCTTCAAAGTGATACACAATTTAACTTGTTTCTACTAAAGGTACCTATATCATCGTATAGCATGAATTATTACCATGCAAAATAGCAGATAGCATATACTAATAGGTGTTAGAATGCAGTTTATGACTTGTAGGTAACTCTTTATTGTGTTTTCATTTTTCTTAAAACTCAACACTCAGTTCCCATACTATTATAAGATTGTCATTATGTGTTATTTATCATCCATATTGCTATTATTATGAAATCTTTGCATATAAACACCTTAAACTTACACCAAATTTTAGTAAGGGGAACTGTTGTGTCCTTACGTGAGGACATGCCACACCATTGGAACGGGATAGTAGACATGCCTCTATTTCTTTTCAACTCATGTTATTCTTCCACTAGCCCAAGTCTTTAAGCCCAATCTCATTCGCTAGTACTTTTCGATTTAGGAAGTAGAGGGGCACGTAGGGTGATGTTGAAGACCTCAACGTTGTTGTTCAAGATTCATGGTTACTTGGACTCCTTGTAGATAGACGCTTGTCAACACGATGGAATAGCGCTGATGAGGACGGGGTAGCGAGACGGTTGGTAAAACAACCATTTTAGAATCTATGCTTTGTGGGATCAAGTTAGTGAAATGACAAGGAAGAGAAAGATCTAGTGGACCACGTGGCAAGGAGAGTCATCGATCATGCATAGAGGACGAGGGGAGGCCGAAATGGTGGAACACTCCATTCATCCTAAGCTCGCTAAAGGAGTTACGGCGGTAAAAGGAGAAGAGAAGGGGCTCCCTGCATGTTTGCATGACCAAGATACGAAAACATGAAATATGGATGAAAAATAAGTCACTATGTAGGTTAGAAGGTTACTATTGGAGGATCGAGGTGACAATCAGTCAAAGACGCTCGTTCCTTTGTATCTATGGGCATCAAATGACATACACATATCCTTAAGTATAGAATGCATGCGGATACCCTATGCATAAGAGTTGTTTCTTCTTGAGAAGAAAGATTCCAGAAACGGAAGAAGCCATACTTGATTTCAAATGGTTTGATAACCCCTTTTCCCACAAAACTCTAATCACAAAACTCCAGTCTGGCTTCGTCCATCCCATTCTGTTGTACCAACACCAACACAGACAGACAGCGTCAGCTCCTGTCCTGTGCAGTTCCCCTTCTCCGCGAATCCAAATCTCTCTCTGGCGCCGCCGAGCTGCCTCGGATGCTCCCGGCCTCGCACCCGCTGCTGTACGCGTGCACCTTCCGCGACAGCTCCCTCGTCGCCGAGCTCGCCCACGACCCGGAAGCAGCCGGGGGCGCCGGCACCGACGACCTGCCGGCGCTCGCCGCCGCGCTCGCTGCCTCCGCGCCTCCGCACCACCAGTACGTCACCCACTCCGCGGCGGGGCGCGCGCACGCGCTCCTCCTCGCCCCGCCGCTCGCGCTCGCCGCGGTCTCGCGCGCCCCGCAGCTCCCGGCGTCCCACCTCCTGCTCTTCCTCCGCCGCCTGCGATGCCTCCCCGAGTTCAGGATGCGGGACGAGATGGAGCGCCTCGCGCTCCGCCTCCCGTTCCCCGACGAGGGGGCGCTCGCGCGCGAGGCCGCCGATGTCGCCGCCGCTGAGGCGCAGGCGGAGGAGGCCACGCGGAGGGAGGCCGACCTCGCGCGGGGGACGCCCAAGAGGGACCGTGGAGCTCGCGGCGGCGCGGGCCGGGCGTGGAGGCGCCAGCTCTGGCTCATCATCCTCGCGGATCTCGTCATCCTCGGTATACTCTTCGCGGCCTGGCTCGCAGTGTGCAGGGGTTTCAGCTGCATTGGCCGGTAAATAGACAGAAAAAGGTAAAAAATGACGTCTCTAGTCCACACCATCTATATTTAGCCCTATTGGTTCCGATGACGTCTCTAGTGTAGACTGTAGAGCCATGGTTTGGATTGGAGGGTGTGGACTAACAGAATCACAGCGAGTTAGTATGAATAGACAATGGTTGTGAACTAGTATAGACTGAACAAAACTATGGCCCAGATTTCTACTAAAGGGAGAGTCCGAGTATGTGTTGAGTCGTTGAAGGTGTGTGAGAATCATGGCGCAGTTGCAGAGATTGTGGGATGGCTGCAACGTGCAAGGATGACCACGAATGCTGGCAAACACAATGTGTGCAAGGCGCGAATCCTGCTTTTATCTTGTGCTGCACACAAATATACAAATCTTGCTTAGTTCAGTTTTGGTATCAAGCTTATTTAGTTTATGTTACTTTATGCATCTGCATAACACCCAAACATTTGTATAACTTAGAACATGTGATGAGAACAAAACAAGTAAATAAGAGAAAGCTGTATAGAGCTAACAAAGTTAACAGTTTAGATTATTATTAGTAAGTTTACTATCCAATCCTCATATGGTAGATTGTTAGTTGAAGAGGATCCTATGATAATTGTATAAAGATTCTATAAAATCCTGATCCAGATTGTGTAGCCTTGTTGGACTGTCAGACCCTACACTCAATATAGTGATCCTGCTGAATGTATCTGATAGATGCCATGCCAAGTGCTTTAGGTGGAATAAAATGTCAAAGGTTAAGTGAGGCTGTCTTGCAGCTATTCTGTTGCAATCAGCAGCAAACCTGATGCTGGCTTGTGTAGATATATGCTCTTCGCTTGAGTCTGAACATTCATCATCAGTTATCTGGGTGAAGAAGTTTTTGATCCACAAGCTTTTGTACACCTACGTAGATCTCAGCGTCTAGCTTCCTCATTGCTGGACATGATGAGAATGACACCAGCTGAATAGGGTGTGGCTGAACGGCACATATGAGTGAAAGCTGGGCCTCCTTTCTTGTTCTGCTTTTGCAGGCGAAGACTGTAGTATACACACTTACCTTCTGCAAAGTGGCAAGCCAAACTTGAAACGTTAGTGCTGGGTAGGATGGCCTGGGTAATATTTGTAACAAACTGGAGCAAAAGGAACATAGGTGAGGTGGCAGTGTTGGAGTTTAGTGTCGAGGTGAATCTGGCCAAGTAGTTGAATGCTGAGGTGAGATCTAGCAGAGCACATGAAATATGATTACTGCACTGAATCTGCTGTAAGAGCTAAAGTTAAGGTTCCCCTCGTTGTATCAGGTCTTTTCCAGATCTGAATGTAATGCTAGATTACAAGTAGTTCGCAGTGCAGAAATATTGGCGATGGCATGGTACAGTGTTTCAGGTCTTTTAATATCTTCATATTTGTTCGGTTGACTTGATTCTTGTTTAAAAATAATACTTCCCTCAGTTCACTATTATAAGATGTTTTAAGTTTTTCCGAAAATGCATGTATCTAGACGCATTTCAGTGTGTAGGTTCACTCATTTCGGTCCATATCTAGTCCAAATTGAAATATCTAAAACATCTTATAATAGTGAACGGAGGGAGTACTTGTTCTGTTGAGTGGATGATTCAGTCGGTTGCATTTAGAGCATGTTTGGTTGTTAGCCACACTTGCAAAAGATGTGGCACATACATCACAGTTGTGTTTTTTTTATTTTTTTTTATTTTTTTTGCCAAGCTTCGTGTGGCTTGCCACAGGTTAGCAGAAAAGTCTGTTAAAGTGTCTATAAACTAAACACACCCTTGCACTGCTGGTATATATAGTAATGCGGCAATACTTGTGTAGATATAGGTTATAATTTCCTTGTTTGTAACTAAAGGGCCAACTTCTCTGGAGTTCTGGTGATAGAATATAACTTCTTTTACGGAGAATCGAAAGAGAATGTAAGCCAGCAAATGCAACCAATACGGGTACGATGCTTGCAACACCAAAGTACGCCATCCTAACTTCAACTGATTCATTGATAATTCCCAAGATCATAAGTCCCCCAAAGGTAGCACAAGATGCTTAATCTGATCAGTCCTAACGTTTAAAAATTACCATGCTTATTTGGTTGGTATTCCTTTGTGGTCGCCATTTAGCTGCAGGGTAACATTTTTTTCATGACCTCACTTTTTCTTTGAGAATTTTCATAATTAGCATGATACAGAATCTTCTGGATCTATGTATTCTCTTAGTGTCATCTTGAATTTATTTTAATCTAGGTCGCATATAAAACATGGGGGTATATCATCTGTTGAGAGAGGTTTCTAGGTGGTCCTGTTAGGATGAACATAATGAAAGAGTGATTTGTGCAAGGTTAGCTAGTCATGATTTGGCATTAGCACTTCAAATCAGAAAGCACGAGAAATAGTGAATTGTATAATGTCTCTATTACCTAATAATTTTATCAAACATCTCACGTACAGAGCTTATTATGCAAGTAAACTTTTGTTTGCACCATGATAAATCATGTCTTGCCGTGGTTTGTGCTGTAGATATATCTAGCTAAAAACGTGACACAAACTAGTAGATTTATTTCTGGCATATGCTGTACTTGTCGTATTGTGTCAGCTCAGTGTGCTGACCAGAATGTTCATTTGACTCCTGCCTACTGTACTAACAGACAAGCAAAGCCACTCAACAGACCTTCACAGCTTCAATTCTCACCGAAACAATTGTAACTGACACACTTCTTATTCTTGTGCTATGCACATGTTCGAGAAAGATGAACCTAGTGCCTGCAACCACCTAGGCTCACCATATTCCTGGGCCAGCACTTAAGAGGAGCACTTATAAAGACCCCTGTTCTGTTTCAGTGATCTGGAGGAGAACTTAAGATGAACCTAGTGTTTCAGGAAATCTAATTAATTCCAGATTTGCAAATATCTTCCCTCTTCATAACAAGAAGTCCATAATTTGTGGTTTGCAGCTTGTAAAAAATAAGCAAGATATAGCTCATCTGGTGGGATGACTAGGTTCAATACTCTTCGTGAAATTCATGTTTTGTCATTGCCCAACTAATGTTAGTACCACATGTATGTGGTGTATGGTACTTGAGCATATCTTTATCAGACTGTTAAATATGCATATCATATCTTTACTACTATTTCTACGCACAATAGGAAATAAGCAAAGCAGCAAACTGTTAGCCTTTAATGTTAATTTTTCTGATGCACAACAGGAAATATGCAAAGCAGCAAACAATTAGCTGTTTATGCTAAATTTTATAGCAGTATATATTGTTAGCTGTTAGATGCTTGCCTAAGGGGTTGAGTTTTGATATTACTTCTATTTTTGGATAGTTTACGTCATTGTGCATTGGAAATTTACATAATGGCGTGTATCAGCGGTATGTCAGAGCCATGTCCAATGTCAGGCACAAAGATTTTGTGGAGTGTCGGGGCAACCTAAGATTGGACCAGCTAGCTAATTTAAAAGAATATTTCTCTCATTGTGTAAAAGCTGTTGACCATCTTTATGCACTAAAAGATTAGAAGTTCTTATTGGGCTATGTTAAATTTTATTAAGGCTAGAGTTGAGGTGGTGTAGATAAGCAGTTTGTATTCTACTATTCTTACTGGTAGCAGTTTGCATGCACATGCAGATACTCGGAACTAAAATAACAACAGTTTGTGCTTAGATTGATTCTTTCAACTTTGGCTGTATTTGTATCTGTATTTGTGTACACATCCTCTCATACCATGCTTGCAAGCATGCAACATTTATGAAGAGCACATGTGTTCTTGTTTGTTTTTTCTCCTGATGCTTCCTTAATGTTAATTTCTGTAACTGCCAAAAACTGAATGCAACAAGTGTTCCACTATACACATTTAATCTGTCTTGTACCATACGCCAGTGCTGCAAGAATTTTTTGACTTTGAGGAGACGACACCAAGTTATCGTTTGATTAATATGGTTCCATAAAGAAGTCAGAATATTGTGCAAATGTTTTTGGATTCAAGAAAATCTCTGAACACGTCTAAACCAGACCTGTGCTCAATAGTAAATAAGCAGCGCAGCAAACAGTGAGCCATTTATGTTAAATTTATTAACAGTATATTCTTAGCTGTTACTCCTTCTGCCCCACAATATAAGACGTTTTGCAAACTGTTTTATCTTGCCAAAATGTCTTATATTGTGGTACTGTGGAAGTAGATGTTTGCCTTAGGGGGTTAGGGTTAGATGTTGCTTTTCTTTTTTGGATAGTGTGCATCACCGTGCATTGGAAATTTGATACATACAGACATGTATCAGCGGTATGTCAGAACCAAGTTAAGCATTGGGCACAAAGGTTGTGGACTGTCGGTGCAAACGAAGAGTAGATCAGCTAGCTAATTTAAAAGAATACCTTCATCTCACTGTGTAAAAAGCTGTTGACCATCTTTATGTGCTAAAAGATCAGAAGTTCATATTTGGTTAACTTAATTTTGATTAAGGCTAGATTTGATCTGTGGTGTAGATAAGGAGTTTGTATTCATACAGGTAGGCAGTTTGCATCAATATGCAGATTCTCGGTACTAAAATGGCAACTTGTGCTTGTAGATTCTTTCAATACTCTGACAAGATGACACCAAGTTATCATGTGATTAATTTGGTTCTTAAAAAAGTGAAAATATAATGTAAATATTTCTGGATTCATGAATATCTTTGAATGAAGACATGAAGTTGTTAAGCAGTTTAGAAAGGAACATTGTTTGAATTGAATTTTCATTCTATTGTATCATATCTCTTATCTTCTTTCCCCTCTTTGTAGGCTGTCCAATTTCAAGTGAAAATATGGAGGTTATTTACAGAGTTGTTTGTCCTCATCCATGATTAGTCAAAACTGCTGGTGATATCATCATAGCGTAGACAAAATCTGCCAAGATTTGCAATGGAAAGGGAAGGCACTCAACACCCACAATTACCTCCCTTGTTGTATGGAACATCTTTGAAAAGGAAAGTCGGACTTCCTAAATTTGAATTTGTTGGTTTGTTTGTAGAGGACATCTGTACACCTAGTGTAATTTGTTGGTTCATTTTTCTATACAAAGCAAATGTTTTTTGTTTCTTTTCCGCATTGGTCTTGTTTTCCCCATTCCGGCAAGGCCTGATACATTTTTTCTAACCTTTGACAGTCCCAATGTTTTTTCCTTTATTTTGCCTCTGCCTTGTTGGTTGTTGCAAGTGCTCTGGTCATGTAATTGCTTCCATCTTTGTCTGGGACCTTTGGCTATCAACCTTTATTTGTTTTCAAGAACAGTGTATGGCAATCTGTTGAACATTGACAGGAACTGTACACAGATGTAGAAGGCCACCCTTCACCAGTACCAGTGAGAATGTCATACTCTGCAACTATAGGTGGGTTTTGTGCATTGCCTTGTAGTAACTGTTAATGATCCGACAAAATGCTCTCTTTAACTATGTTGCATGTTATGTGATACACACTACCATTGCATCCAAATACCGTTCTTTTGACAGACTCCAGCATTGGGTTTTAACAGAAAAGATCAGCGCTGTTCGCATCCATCATGTGATGTCCAGCTGAAGCACTCCACATCTCATTGCAATGCAGACCGATCTATTGCAGTGATGGAGTGTCAAGTCCACGGCATGGCACCCTGCTGGTCAGGTTAAGAATGAATGCATGCTTGGTCCATCCAGAGACAGATACAAATGGCAATGCCGGCTGCCCACTTTACGCCGGTCAGTTGGCACTGTCATTTCAGACGTCCAGAACGAGCTGGGCAGGCGCACATTGCGACAGGGAAACCATGTCCCTAATTGGTAACCAGATCCTTCAAATCAGAATCCAGGGAGGGGAAATCGGCGTCATTTGCCTGCCTGGTTTCCCATCAGGTCAGCTCTCACACCTAACGCTGGAGTGCACATGCTGCAGGTACATTTCCATCCCAGGCTTGAAAATTCAGTTCTAGATCCTACACGGAGGAGGCTTTACTCATCCCATATCTGCTGCCTGCACTGCACTAATCCTCAGTTGCTCATGCACATGCAGGAACAGTTTCCTCTTCGTCGGTCGGTCGGTAGGGGCTGGATTCAGCAATGTAGCCCGTGTACCGTCGCCGTCGACGATCTCCGGCGCGCGCGGTGCCCAGTGGATATGAGGCATCGGCAGGAGCTGGTTGCACAGAAAGATCTCTGGATGGTTAACCATTTCCGTTTTGTTTTGCATGTCCCTAGCACAGCATAGGTTAGGAACTGGGCCCAACTGCAATGTGCAGACAGTGTTGGATCCAACATCCAGGTTCAGGGCAATTAACAAGACGGTAGGGCTTCAGTTTGGTGTTCCCGCGTCCAATGGCTTCCTTCATGCTTATCAGCATCCACTGCAGCCTGCCTGACCCATGATAAACCTCAGCTCAAAACCAGCCATTAGAGAACAAAAACATAAAATATACTAGTATGTTAGAAGAAACAGCGTGGAACGCGCGAACAAAAGGCGTAGCCCGCTTTATTCTCGCGCGCGAAGAAATATATATATATGTTGTTCTAGAATTGAAAGTATACAGGAAAGCTAGGAACCCACTGTGTGCCGACAAGTGGAACGATGTCAAAAGCCTTAAGCCATCCGTTAGTGGTCAGAGATGCAAAATGCATATTATTACATAGTAGAGCCTAACCTAAGCTCATTTATTTCCTGCTTAGTTTGTTTATATTTTCAAGCCCCCTCCACTAGCAAAGCCTTTTTGGCCATATAAATTATATCTTGTACTACCGCGCCATGCACTTTGCTTAATGCTCGCATGTACCATGCATGCATCACTGATGGAAGAAGCATCCCCAAATCAGAGATCGCTGGATTGGAGAATCGATCGACAGTATGAATGCCCGGCATTTTATTCTGTCGGAATCCCAAACAAGAGATTAGTTTACTGACAGTTGGGAGTAAGTGCTTGCTGCTTTGAATCAAGAATGTGATCTCTGTTATGATAACAGTATGAGATATATACAGTCTAAGATGTAGGGGGCGGAACAGATTAGGAGGAACATGGAGAATTCACGGAGCTAGGCGCAAAACATTTTCTGTTTTGCCAAGTGGAGCCTGATTGGCACAGGAAATACGGTCAAGATTGGTACAACAAGTTGCGGGGCATATTCTTTTGCCAGTCCTATAGGAGCTCCCTCACCCTTAGGCTCATTTCTTAATTTTAATGCCTGTCAATTCATGGCTTAGGAGAAGCCATTAGGCCGTCTAAAGAATGCATGCTTTGCCTCAAAGCTTAAAAAAAGGTGATAACACTGACATCCTCCCTTCCAAGACTTGAAGTCAATCTAAATCATAGATGCCAAAATAGTCACTAAACTAGTATTTTATCTGTACAGGCTTTCCCGTACATAGTAGTCTTGTCTGAATGATACCTGGACAGTTGGTGAGAAATTACATCCTAATTGCGCAACTCTATTGAATATTGTGTTTCCTCTCTGAGATGTCTATTTCACCCATATATTCAGATAAGAAACAACAGACAGTGAAGCCTTTTATATCCTAGTACAACTTTTCTCTGCTTTGGAAAGACCAATGTCATTGCAAGGTACAACTTTGAACTACTCGTAAGCATTGAGCTTAGTTACAGCCATCCTTGTTTCTGGCAAATTTTTTTTCCTTTTTTTGCGTTTGTTGGTCAATGTCGACACATTTTTCCTATCATAAAAACACATTAAATAGAAGCCAATTTTGTTCCCCACATGCCGATGCATTGATATGCTTAAATGCCATATACAGGTGGCAACTGAAGCACTGTTCCATTTAGTTCAGCTAAGGTCTGCGTCATGCGTCAATGAGCATAGTACACAACACTTCAATTAAACAAACCATTATGGTGGTTACAAACTAACATCATCCAGATTAGATTTAAGATGGGGGACCAAGACATTGCCGGATACAGGGCAGGAAAATTCCCGTACAATCCCATGGCAAACGACAATTCGAGCAGCATAACAGCATTTGCTATCATTTGTTAATCACCAACTTGGAGTGTTTATTTCTTGGGATTGTTGTGATGCAATTGCCGCTTGTGTGGACCTTGAATTGGCTCTCTGCTGTCTCGTGGTTTGCCTACCACATGGATGATTTGGCTTTGGCAACAGCTAATCATGATGGAATTACAGATAAACTTCTTCGGTTGATTAGTATATATATATATTGCCCTGGTCCTCTACATGTGAGCGACAAAGATCCCTAGGGCATCTCGGACCAATTCTTGTGTTACTTTTTGCTAATTGTCATATTCCTTCTGGTATGTATGTATATAGCTCTGATGTACTATTTTCCTTGTGACGGCGATGCTTCCACGACAAGCGGGAGATGCCATGTGTTAATATTTGTCTCTCAGGAATAATTACTTGTAA
Organism: Lolium rigidum; assembly: GCF_022539505.1. NCBI lineage: Eukaryota > Viridiplantae > Streptophyta > Magnoliopsida > Poales > Poaceae > Lolium > Lolium rigidum. The sequence goes on from NC_061513.1 coordinate 241,560,559, forward strand.
ATCATTTTTTACAAGCATGTTAAAGGCTCGAACATGTATATATTTGAATCTGTTTGGACCTTTTTGACATTATTGCGCTCTCACATCATGTTTGTGTACAGATGTACTGAAGTGGGTACCCAGGAGCCATTTGACACCAAAAACAAGGAGTAATGATCAGCGTGAGTGCCTTTCTAGTTCATGGGTTTTTTATCTACCAGGCTAGAAAACCAAACCTATGATCTATTTGTGAATAGAAGTGTTCTACATATAACCTGGCGGGCGAATTTCCGCAATGCATATTGATGTTATCTCATGACCACTAGTGTAGAGAACATATGATTAAGACAAAAGTGTTACTATTAATTAGTAAAATCACTTGAGGCAAAAGCAAGCACGGTGGTTTGATATATACCGTTAGTTGGTCCTACACTGCCGTTCAGGGGTTTACAACTGGACATTTTTTTTTCTAAAATGGTAGTGCGCTCCATGAGCTTTGCTTTGCTAAGCAGAGTCAATAATGAACCTCTAGATTTACTGTATACCTAGCCAAGTTACACTTTTTGTGTGGTCACATAAGTCACTTTTGGTTTGGACGTTGGATATTCTAATCAAGATGAAACATACCAAAAAGGAATGAAGAGATAAATATGAGCCGTTTAATCGGATGCAAGTTGTACAATACTTAGACTCAAATTTATTATCGTCGCGTGTTCTCTCCGTTGCAAATTAGTTGAAGCTCTAGGATTTTCCTAAGTCAAACTAGTTTAAGTTTGATCAAGCATATATAAATATACATCAATGCTTAAACCACCAATTTAGTTCATTAGAATCATGCTAAAATAATCTGTGTTATTGCTGAATCTTGTTGTTCATACAATTCAAATGAATTAGAATTTAAACTTACATTTTTCATGTTCATAGAATGTTACTTCCCCAGCATACTAAATTGTTTCCAGGATACCGAGAACTCGAAAACACCACGGCTTTGCCACGTTTTTATCGGTTTGCGCCTTAATATGTCTTCTACTTGAATATTTTTCAATGCAAAAAAAGTATATGGTGTAAACCAAATTAAAATAAAAGGTCATTGGAGGTGTTTTTTTAGAAGTTTCTGAACAAGATTTAAATACTACATGTTTAGAAATTAGAAGGACGAGGGCCAGTGCAGGTTAGCATTGCCCCCACGTACGTGTGCCACCCTATCGTCATTGCGCACTGTTTACATACACAAAAAAACAAATCAAGCCGAGATTTAAATCCGTGTCCTGAGCGACGGAGACATCGGTTGTCATGGAAAGGCCTCAGGGCCCCATGCTGCCGTGCATACATCATCTACTCATCATCTTTGTTTCCTGCTTCAGTTCATTGTGAATGGGATTTTCTACACGCAGTCCCATTGCTACTTGCTACTTTGCTAGGCTCTATCTCCAGACTATGGGCTATCAGGTTACGGAAACTGGGACGTGAACATTAGTAACTTAGGGCGTGTTTGGTAGTGTGAGCTTAATTTGAGGATCTCTGGGGCATGCTTCGTGGTTGTTAGTATGTTGCAAACGGATCACCGGCCATAATTGATGTTTTGTTTGTTGGTCTAGGTTGCATCAAATGGTAATTAAGTGGCATATTGTTTGGTTGCCTGCAAAAACATTTTCATCTTTTCTGAGCCACAACATATGTTTTTTTTTTTAGAAATGGGTATTACCCGGCCTCTGCATCAAATAGATGCACACAACCCTTTATTAAAACGAAAGTACTGTACAGTCTTAAAAATCTTACAATCACCACCTCAACGATCACATAAGGTGCTCAAAAGATAAGCCAACGAAAGAACGATACAAACATAGATGTAGACCACATCATACACCTATGTAAATTGTATTCTATTAGCACGCTGCCAACCACCCTGGCTGAAGCTAGCCCGAACGACCGCCATCAGTCGAGTGCATCCAGACTCCATAGGTATACGCTGGTCCTCCGGCTGCAGGTACGACCACATGTGAATCTAATAAGTAGCCTTGTGGATGACCTGTAAAAAGAAGACACCTTCCGCTTTGTTAAAAACAATGTCATTACGACAATTCCAAATTGCCCATAGTAAAGCACAAACTCCTACACGAATTCACGCTTTAGTTTTCTTATCTATCCCATTAAGCCACTTACCAAATAAGTTCTTAATATTTGCTGGTGGTGAGATGTTGAAGGTAAAATGAACAACTCTCCAAATTAATCTTGCAAAGGGACACTTAATAAAAAGATGCTCAATGGATTCATCCTCGGAACAGAAAGCACATTTCTTTGAACCCGTCCAATTCCTTTTCGGGCAAATTATCCTTAGTTAGTAAAACTTTTTTATTTAAGAACCACATAAAAATCCGGATCTTTAGTGGAACTTTTAGCCGCCATATGTAATTTTTGAGGAAAACAGTATGATCATTCATGAAATCAACATATAACGATTTTACTGAAAATCCTCTATTTGCAGTAAGTCTCCAAATAAATTTGTCTAGCTCTTCCGAAATATGCACCTCCATTAGGCGCTGAATCAAATCTAGCCAATCTGTCCATTTTTCATGAGTTAATGTTCTTCTGAAACTAATATTCAACGGAACAGTCCCCATAATCTCGGCTACTGTAACATTCTTATTTCTAATGATGTTATATAATGAAGCATACTGATCAGCAAGAGGTTGTGTTCCTAACCAAGTATCTTCCCAGAATCTAGTTTTTTGTCCATCCCCGATGACAAAAAGACCACGTTGAAATAAATCATTTTTAACAGACATTACACCCTTCCAAAAGGGTGAGTCATTTGCATTAGCCTGGACTTCCAAAAGAGTTTTATTATTAAGATACTTGTTGTGTAGCAGCTCCTGCCACACGCCTTGTTCGTTGAGTAACTTGAACAGCCATTTGTTAATCAAACACTTATTCTTAAATATCTAACACCTCAATACCCAGACCACCTTGATCCTTTGGTCTACAAATAATATTCCATTTAGTTAGCCGATACTTCCTCTTTTTCTGATCACTTTGCCAAAAAAAGCGTGATCAATAAAAGTCTAGTCTTTTCCTCACCCCTTTAGGTATTAAGAAAAAGGATAAGAGGAACATTGGCAAACTACTAAGCACAAAGTTAATTAACACTAGTCGGTCTCCATATGAGAGCAACTTCCCTGCTCAGCAACCCAATTTGCGTTCAAATCTATCCTCTACTGGTTTCCATTCCTTATTTAGCAACCTTCTATAATGAATAGGTATACCCAAGTATTTAAATGGTAAAGCTCCAATATCACACCCAAAAATGTGTCTGTAATCATTTTGTTTTTCCTTTGCTCTTCCAAAACAATATATCTCACTTTTATGAAAGTTAACTTTTAGTCCCGAGGTTGTTCGAACAAACATAGAATAAGCTTCATATTAACCGCCTTTGCAATATCATGCTCCAAAAACAAAATAGTGTCATCGGCATATTGGAGAATTGATACCCCACCCTCTACTAGATGGGGTACCAAACCTCCAACTTGGCCATCCTATTTTGCCCTTGCAACAAGGATTGCCAACATATTAGCTACCATGTTAAACAAAATAGGAGAAAGAGGATTACCCTGTCTTAGTCCTTTTAAAGTTTGAAAATAATGTCCTATGTCATCATTAACTCGAATACCAACACTGCCCCCCCTACAAACCTAGCTATCCAATCACACCACAAAGGTGGAAAGCCTTTCATCCGCAAGGCTTGTTGCAAGAAGGACCATTTGACTTTGTCATATGCCTTTTCAAAATCAATTTTAAAAAGGATCCCATCCATTTTCTTCCTATGAAGCTCATGGATAGTTTCATGAAGAACCACGACTCCATCTAAAATATTACGCCCCGGAATGAAAGCCGACTGAGTTGGTCGTACCACTTTTTGAGCAATCACAGTAGCTCTATTTGTTCCAACTTTAGTAAAGATTTTGAAGCTTACATTTAAAAGGCAGATTGGTCTGTATTGTTCAATTCGACTGGCATCCTCTTTTTTTGGCAGAAGCATAATCACCCCAAAGTTTAATTTATAAAGAGGTAAATCTCCACTCTGTAATTGTTTAAAAATAGCCATAAGATCCTCCTTTATAACTCCCCAAAACGTCTTATAAAACTATGCAGGCAAGCCATCAGGCCCGGGAGATTTATTTCTTTCCATTTGCATAATTGCTTCTAACACCTCCTTCTCCGAGAAGTCAGATGTTAGAATGATTTTTTCCTCTTGAGATAACTGAGGGATGTCCTGGATTTGTTCCTCATTCAGATTTAAGAAATTAGGTTCCGATGCCCCAAACAATTTTTTATAATATTCTGTGATGAAGAGCTTTAGGTTAGCTTGACCAACTATAGTGCCCTCATCTTGTTCTAATTGAAAGATCTTTTTCTTACGGTGTTTTCCATTTGCAATAAGGTGGAAATATCTCGTATTATTTCCACCTTCCTGCACATGCCTAACCTTGGCGCGCTGATCTCACTTGGACTCTTCGTCACGCCTAAGTTTGGCCAGCTCCTCATCAACTATTTTTTTTGCTAGCTCTCTCTGTCGCACTCAGCGGCATAGTTTCTGCTTTTAAATCGAGTATATCAATAATATGTAACAATCTATCCCTCTCTTTCTTATAAACACCACTAAGATTTCGTGCCCACCCACGTAGGAACTGTCTTAGGTGGCGAACTTTAAATTGCCATTTTTCCATCGGCGACACCCAAGTGGTGATAGCCAACCATTCTTTTTTAATAAGATCATAAAAACCATCTTGACGCAGCCAAGATAATTCAAACGAAAAATGATTAGTTTTTCCTAAATGAGAGGAACACCCAGAATCAATGAGCAAAGGTGTGTGATCGGAGCCACACCATATGTATTTGGTTGTTATTTTAAGCACACAGATGTGGTATGTACTCACCACATTCATTCAAATATGGTGAGGTTACCATACCACACATCACTCACAACAAATATGTCATTAGAAGCATACTACATAACATATGCACATCTAAGAGAGTACTTAGTACTTAATTACATGTATTAGACAACTAATAGACTAGTCTTAGAGCCACTAGTTACACCACATCAGCAGAAGCATGATGTTCTAAGCCTGTACAAGGCAACATTAGTATCATACTTACACCATGGCGCACACCCCTAGCACACACCATCAGAAAAAGGCATGTTCAACAGCCTCGTGAGGCCAACATTGCAACCAGAACATCAAAAGCAAGTCAAGCAAGTTCCAACGTTGTCTAATGGCCAACACCAAGCCCATGTCTTCCGTAAGGGCCTTGGTGATGCTTCTTGCATGTTGATGACCCACAAGTATAGGGGATCGCAACAGTCTTCGAGGGAAGTAAAACCCAAATTTATTGATTCGACACAAGGGGAGGTAAAGAATACTTATAAGCCTTAACAACTGAGTTGTCAATTCAGCTGCACTGGAAAAGCACTAGCAACGGGGGTGATGTGAAAGTAGCGGTGATATGAGAGCGAGTAGTAACGAGTAACACAACGAGCGAGTAATAGTAACACGAGAGCAATGGCACCAGAAGATAGTTGATACTACTTCCAATGACATGTAGAACAAGTATATGATGATGAAATATGGGCCGGGGTTCCCAGCTATTTACACTAGTGGTAACTCTCCAATAACAAGTGTTGGGTGAACAAATTACAGTCGGGCAATTGATAGGATTGAAATAGCATTAAGACAGAATATCAAGATCATTAATCATGTAGGCATGTTTTCCAATAATAGTCGTACGTGCTTGCAATGAGAAACTTGCACAACATCTTTTGTCCTACCAGCCGGTGGTAGCCGGGCCTCAAGGGAATCTACTGGATATTAAGGTACTCCTTTTAATAGAGCACCGGAGCAAAGCATTAACACTCCGTGAAAACATGTGATCCTCACATCACCGCCATCCCCTCCGGTTGTCCCGATTTCGTCACTTCGGGGCCTTTGGTTCCGGACAGTGACATGTGCATACAACTTGTAGATACAATCTAAGCAATAAGTATAGAGCTCAAATCTAAGATCATGCCACTCGGGCCCTAGTGACAAGCATTAAACACAACAAGATTGCAGCAACAATAACTTCACAACCTTTATAGATAGACAATCATAACGTAACAATCCATCGGATCCCGACAAACACAACACCGATTACATCAGATGAATCTCAATCATGTAAGGCAGCTCATGAGATCATTGTATTGAAGTACATGGGGGAGAGAATACCAACTAGCTACAGCTAGAACCCGTAGTCCATGGGGGAACTACTCACGGAGCATGATGGAGGCGATGGCGTTGATGGAGATGGCTTCCGGGGGCACTTCCCCGTCCCGGCGGGGTGCCGGAACAGAGAGTTCTGTCCCCCGAATTGGAGTTTCGCGATGGTAGCGGCGCCCCGGAGTCTTTACGGAGTTTCGTCAAGTGGTACGGTGTTTTTAGGTCGAAAGGGATTTTATAGGCGAAGAGGCGGCGCGAGGGGGCACTCGAGGGCTCCCCACCATAGGCCGGCGCGGGCCCGGGCCGGGCCGCGCCGCCTTATGGTGTGGTGGCCCTCCGGCCCCTCTCCGACTCTTCTTCGGTGTTCGGAGCCTTCCGGGAAAAATAGGAGGTTTGGCGTTGATTTCGTCCAATTCCGAGAATATTGCCCGAACAGCCTTTACGGAACCAAAAACAGCAGAAAACGAGGAACCGGCACTGTGGCATCTTGTTAATAGGTTAGTTCCGGAAAACGCATAAAAACATTATAAAGTGCAAGCAAAACATGTAAGTATTGTCATAAAACAAGCATGGAACGACGAGAAATTATGGATACGTTGGAGACGTATCGGCATCCCCAAGCTTAGTTCTCGCTCGTCCCGAAGCGAGTAAACGATAAAAAGAATAATTTCGTAGTGACATGCTACTTACATAACCTTGATCATACTATTACAAAGCATATGAAATGAATGAAGTGACTCAAGGCAATGATCTATAGTTGCTAACAAATAGATAACATATAGCAAAACTTTTCATGAAGAGTACTTTCAAGACAAGTATCAAAAGTTTTGCACAAGAGTTAACTCATAAAGCAATAAGTTCAAAGTAAAGGCATCGAAGAACCACAAAGGAAGATATAAGTTTCAGCGATTGCTTTCAACTTTCAACATGCATATCTCATGGATAATTGTCAACATAAAGTAATATGATGAATGCAAATAAGCAAGTATGTAAGAATCAATGCACAGTTGACACAAGTGTTTGCTTCTTGAGATGGAGAGAAATAGGTGAACTGACTCAACATAAAAGTAAAAGAAAGGTCCTTCAAAGAGGAAAGCATTGATTGCTATATTTGTGCTAGAGCTTTGGTTTGGAAAACATATAGAGAGCATAAAAGTAAAGTTTTGAGAGGTGTTTGTTGTTGTCAACGAATGGTAGTGGGCACTCCAACCCCCTTGCCAGACAAACCTTCAAGAGCGGCTCCCATGAATTATTTTTATTATTGGGTGGCACTCCTTCCAACCTTTCTTTCACAAACCATGGCTAACCGAATCCTCGGGTGCCTGCCAACAATCTCATGCCATGAAGGAGTGCCTTTTTATTTTAGTTTTATTATGATGACACTCCTCCCCACCTTTGCTTACACAAGCCATGGCTAACCGAATCCTTCGGGTGCCGTCCAACAATCACATACCATGGAGGGGTGTCTATTTTTGTTAATTAATTTGGGACTGAGAATCCCATTGCCAGCTCTTTTTGCAAAATTATTGGATAAGCGGATGAAGCCACTAGTCCATTGGTGAAATTTGCCCAACAAGATTGAAAGATAAACACCACATACTTCCTCATGAGCTATAAAACATTGACACAAATCAGAGGTGATAAATTTTGAATTGTTTAAAGGTAGCACTCAAGCAATTTACTTTGGAATGGCGGAGGAATACCATGTAGTAGGTAGGTATGGTGGACACAAATGGCATAGTTTTTGGCTCAAGGTTTTGGATGCACGAGAAGTATTCCCTCTCAGTACAAGGCTTTGGGCTAGCAAGGTTATTTGAAGCAAACACAAGTATGAACCGGTATAGCAAAACTTACATAAGAACATATTGCAAGCATTATAATACTCTACACTGTCTTCCTTGTTGCTCAAACACTTTTACCAGAAAATATCTAGACCTTAAGAGAGACCAAACATGCAAACCAATTTCAACAAGCTCTTCGGTAGTTCTCCACTAATAGGTTTAAACTACATGAAAAAAAAACTTAATAATGATCTACTTGAGAGCTCAAAACAATTGCCAAGTGTCAAATTATTCAAGACATAATGAGGCATTTTCTTTTTCCAACCAAATATAAATAAGTGCAATAGCTTCCAACTTTTATCATTGAACATTAAAAGTAAAACGAAGAACACGAGTGTTCATATGAAAAAGTGGAGCGTGTATCTCTCCCACACAAGGATTGCTAGGATCCGAATTTATTCAAACATAAACAAAAATAAAAGCACACAGACGCTCCAAGTAAAACACATATGATGTGACCGAATAAAAATATAGTTTCAATAGAAGAAACCTGATAAGTTGATGAAGAAGGGGATGCCTTGGGCATACCCAAGCTTAGACGCTTGAGTCTTCTTGAAATATGCAGGGATGAACCACGGGGGCATCCCCAAGCTTAGACTTTTCACTCTTCTTGATCATATATCATCCTCCTCTTTTGACCCTTGAAAACTTCCTTCACACCAAACTTCTCATAAACTTCATTAGAGGGGTTAGTACTCAAAAATTTTGAATCCACCTTGGTCCTGTAGTGGCACATTGCAAGAACTCAATAAAACATTAGCTACAGCCCTCTACGTCTAGAAAACCTCGCTTAAAGTCCACAAGAGACAATGCAAAAAACAGAGACAGAATCTGCCAAAACAGAACAGCCAGTAAATACGAATTTTAATAAAATACTTCCGTTGCTCAAATCAGAAAACTCAAAACTAACGAAAGTTGCGTACATATCTGAGGAACACGCACGTAAATTGGCATATTTTTCTGAGTTACCTACAGAGAAAACAGCTCAGATTCGTGACAGATAGAAATCTGTTTCTGCGCAGAAATCCAAATCTAGTATCAACCTTCGATTAGAGGCTTCACTTGGCACAACAATACACAAAACTAAGATAAGGAGAGGTTGCTACAGTAGTAAATAACTTCCAAGACACAAATATAAAACCAAGTACTGTAGCAAAATAACACGTGGGTTATCTCCCAAGAAGTTCTTTCTTTATAGCCATTAAGATGGGCTCAGCAGTTTCGATGATGCAGTCGCAAGAAACAGTATTTGAAGCAAAAGAGAGCATCAAGAGGCAAATCCAAAACAAGTTTAAGCCTAACATGCTTCCTATGCATAGGAATTTTGTACACAAATAAATTCATGAAGAACAAAGTGACAAGCATAAGAAGATAAAACAAGTGTAGCTTCAAAATTTTAAGCATATAGAGAGGTGTTTTAGTACCATGCAAATTTCTACAACCATATTTTCCTCTCTCATAATAATTTTCAGTAGCTTCATGAACAAACTCAACAACATAACTATCACATGCAGCATACCTTTCATGATTTCCAAACACATAATTTTTATCAAGTTCAAGAATAGTGGAATTAAAACTTTCAAACTTACTTTTATTAATAATATAACAAGGTAGTTGATCAATCTCAAGAGATATGGGACTCATAGAATAAGTCAAGAACTCTCCAATCCCATTTTCATTAGTAGTACAATTAATATTACCAAGTAACATAGGACCATCATCTAGAGCTTTATCATAGACATTTGCCAAACAAAATTCTTTAGTACCATGCATTTCGACATCGAGGCACAAACAAAGCATTATCATAAGATTTATCAAAGTAGCATGGATTATCATATATAACAGTAGCATAATCATTCTCACAAGTATTACTCATAGGTACTATTTCAAGAGAATCCACAGGAACATAACATTCAACCTCTTCCGGTAAGCATAGAGGACAATCAAATAGTGTAAGAGATAAAGAGTTACTCTCATTAGAAGGTTGACATGGGTAGCTAATCCATTCTTCCTCCTTTTGTTCGTCGCTCTCGTCTTCTTTTTCATCCAATGAGCTTTCAGGTTCATCAATTTCCTCCTCTTTTTCATCCAATGAGCTTTCAGGTTCATCAATTTCTTCTTCCACCGGTTCCCTGCAAATTGTGAGTGCATTCTTGTGCATTAATGTGTCTCTCTTTATAATCAAGGATATAAGGATTCCCTACTTGTAGCATTCTATGCAAGAATTAAGGATAGTAGAGACATAATCTTTAAGGTCCTTACAAACAACACAAGTTTCATAATTCTCAACCATGAAGGATTCTATCTCGGAGGCTCCCATAAATAAGACAAATTGTTCTACCTCTTCGAACCCATAATGAATATAGCAATTCCGATTATAGCTCTTAATTAAAAATTCCTCACTAAAGCCACATTGAAATTTAAGATGTTTAGTATCCTGTTGAGAGCAACAATTTATATCATGGCGTTTAAGCAAGATTTCAGCAATTGTATTCAATTTTTCTATCATAGCACTCATTATTTTACCAGTTCTTGATTCTCTATAACAATTATAACATTCCATAAGCTCCAATTAGGTTGTTGGTTCTCCCATAACAACAGTTTTTAATTTTTAGGTTTTTCAAATTTTTATGGATTTTTGGGTATATGAGAAAAATAAAACAGGACAAAAATAAACTAAGCAAAAGTAAACTACGCAAAATAATACTAGACAGAAATAAACTAAGCACAAATAAACTAGACAAAAGTAAACTAAGCATAACAAAATAAAATAAAATAGAGAGAGAGGTAGATTGTACTCCCCAGGTGAACTTATGAGTAGAGCTATGCCTCCCCGGCAACGCCGCCAGAAAATAGTCTTGATGACCCACAAGTATAGGGGATCGCAACAGTAAAACCCAAATTTATTGATTCGACACAAGGGGAGGTAAAGAATACTTATAAGCCTTAACAACTGAGTTGTCAATTCAGCTGCACCTGGAAAAGCACTAGCAACAGGGGTGATGTGAAAGTAGCAGTGATATGAGAGCAGTAGTAACGTGATAACACAACGACAGTAATAGTAACACAGGAGCAATGGCACCGAGAAGATAGTTGATACTACTTCCAATGACATGTAGAACAAGTATATGATGATGAAATATGGACCGGGGTTCCCAGCTATCTACACTAGTGGTAACTCTCCAATAACAAGTGTTGGGTGAACAAATTACAATCGGGCAATTGATAGGATTGAAATAGCATTAAGACAGAATATCAAGATCATTAATCATGTAGGCATGTTTTCCAATAATAGTCGTACGTGCTCGCAATGAGAAACTTGCACAACATCTTTTGTCCTACCAGCCGGTGGCAGCCGGGCCTCAAGGGAATCTACTGGATATTAAGGTACTCCTTTTAATAGAGCACCGGAGCAAAGCATTAACACTCCGTGAAAACATGTGATCCTCACATCACCGCCATCCCCTCCGCTTGTCCCGATTTCTGTCACTTCGGGGCCTTTGGTTCCGGACAGTGACATGTGCATACAACTTGTAGATACAATCTAAGCAATAAGTATAGAGCTCAAATCTAAGATCATGCCACTCGAGCCCTAGTGACAAGCATTAAACACAACAAGATTGCAGCAACAATAACTTCACAACCTTTATAGATAGACAATCATAACGTAACAATCCATCGGATCCCGACAAACACAACACCGATTACATCAGATGAATCTCAATCATGTAAGGCAGCTCATGAGATCATTGTATTGAAGTACATGGGGGAGAGAATACCAACTAGCTACAGCTAGAACCCGTAGTCCATGGGGGAACTACTCACGGAGCATGATGGAGGCGATGGCGTTGATGGAGATGGCTTCCGGGGGCACTTCCCCGTCCCGGCAGGGTGCCGGAACAGAGAGTTCTGTCCCCCGAATTGGAGTTTCGCGATGGTGGCGGCGCCCCTGGAGTCTTTCTGGAGTTTCGTCAAGTGGTACGGTGTTTTTAGGTCGAAAGAGATTTTATAGGCGAAGAGGCGGCGCAGGGGGGCACCTGGGGGCTCCCCACCATAGGCCGGCGCGGGCCCAGGCCAGGCCGCGCCGCCTTATGGTGTGGTGGCCCTCTGGCCCCTCTCCGACTCTTCTTCGGTGTTCTGAGCCTTCCGGGAAAAATAGGAGGTTTGGCGTTGATTTCGTCCAATTCCGAGAATATTGCCCGAACAGCCTTTCCGGAACCAAAAACAGCAGAAAACGTGAACCGGCACTGTGGCATCTTGTTAATAGGTTAGTTCCGGAAAACGCATAAAAACATTATAAAGTGCAAGCAAAACATGTAAGTATTGTCATAAAACAAGCATGGAACGACATAAATTATGGATACGTTGAAGACGTATCACATGTCCAGACTACCTCAGTGGAGACTCGAAGCCAACATGCTTGTAGGTGAACATGAGAGACAACCATGAAGACATTGACTGCGAATTTGCTCCAGCCTTTGAAGAAGGCGAGCCTTTCACCACATTGTTCTAGCACCACTTCCCCAAGTAGATCAACGTGTTCACCGGTTGCCCTCCCTTCTTCACCTTGAACCTCTCTGTCAGCACTTGCTCTATGCCTGGCGGCATTCTCAAGGCCCTCAGGTCTTCGACCGTGAGCTGCATGAAGAAGGACGAAACTTTATGTTGGCCATCGTGCCGCAGGTTTGCAGGGCGCCTCTCATGCACCCTGAGCACGTGCAGCTCGTCGACGATGACCATGAGAGCAGCATTACCATGCCTGAGCTGCACATTGGGGTGTAGTCTTCGAGGTCTTGCATGGCCCATCTGGGAAGTTTCTCAGGTACTCCCAGTTCCGCATTACCAATATGAGTGTGATTCTACATTACAAAGTCAGTGATAAGCATGTCAATGGTAAAAGTCATTGTCATGGAAATGTTTGTTGTTGCTCGCGACGTGATCACGCCATGGTGCGGTCACGGCCTTGCTAGCATGGTACCGTACTGTTGATTACATCCGAAGAGGCTAAGATGTAGGGGTGGAAATGAATCGAATGTGGGTCGGTAGTGCCATTCCCATGCCCACTTTCATATTTTTAAAACGAATAAGGATGTGGATACGGATGTTGCCGAATACGAATTCAGTGCGGATGCAACTCAAATACGAATACGGGATCAGATGTTTCTCCATTCAGAGTGGATACAAATGTAAGGAAATAATGACTCATGTCTTGAGCCAACTATAAAATGGTAGAGAGATAAATATACCGATATAATGCATAGTATTTTCAAGTTCAATCACATAAGAAAAACATTTGACCAATTTGTTAGTTTCTCAAGGATAGGTAATTGGCATATTGAGGCCGAATTACTAAAATTGGCTAGCACAATCTTATTCGGATACTGATATATCCATTTCCATATCCACATTTGCTTTAAAATTTAATACCACATTTGTATTTGTTTTTGTAAAATGAATTCAGTTTTTTACCATATCCGTTTCCACAGACATCCGAATCGGATATTACCACTTCCATTATTTTGAATACGAATGTCGAATAATATGGATTATCCGCTACCAGTTTCCACACCTACTAAGATGTAAAGGAATACCCAGAATTATTACTACATCATGATTCTAACCTAAATCGAATGAACCTAACCCAAATCATATGAACTACGACCGGATAAAAAAATCCCTTGCCGAAGGTGGAGGAGGCCTCGCTGAAGGTGGAAATAGAACTCACCATGGGATGGATTGAGATAGACTCCAACGAAGGTGGAGGAGGCCTTGCCGATCTTGCCTTTGCTGCATGTCGTGCCCGAGCTCCTCCCCGAGGAGGCGGCGATGCTTGAGGTGCCACGGGCGGTGGCACCATGGGCACTGGAGGATGGGGGAAAGTGGACATGTCCGCTGCTCGTGGCAGAGCGTGCCATGGCACCATGGGCGCTGGAGGATGGGGGAAAGTGGACCCGTCCGCTGCTCGTGGCAGAGCGTGCCACGGATGAGGGATGAACCCTGGCAGCACCTCTATTTCCCGGCTTGAGCTGGCTGCACCCGCCGACATGGCGCCGTTCTGGCCGTAGCATACATTAAGGGAGCATGAGTGAAGATGCATGGCCACACCTCAATGCGATGGGGGATGGCCGATTGAACACCGACATCATGGCAGGGTCAATCTACACCGCCGCTTCGCGGAGTCTGCCGGCTTTGTAGTCACGGATCATGCGCGCGCGAATGTTCGACTGCCTCGGAGTGATGTTGACAGCCGATTCCGCCGATGGAGCGGGTGAAGGCACCGAGGAGGCCATGTAGGTGGCAGTTGATGGGACGTCACAGGCAGTGACAAACAAGGAGAGTGCCAGTGCAAGGGTGGTGGCAGGAGTCAAGCGCGTGCACGTGAGTAAATGAGGTGTCTCCCACGCTTCTCCGCACGAAAGCTTGCAGTATTTCATCACAATGGGTCAAACTTCACGGAAACGGCTGATAAAACCGGTTCATGCGACAACGCGGGGAGCTTGGAAAATCAAACGACCAATTTTCGTCTTTTGGGATGCGGGCCAAAAAGCCTCCAAGCCTAATGCGCCCTTTGTACTAGTATTGTGTTGTTCCGTTCCGTTCCAACAAGGGCAGCTGTGTAACTAAAAGAAATACTAATGCTTCGGCGCTAAAATGGTAAGATATGATATTTTCTACGATGGCTGAACCGCACAAAGTTTCTGAACTTAATTACGAACAAGGATATCCGAACCTGCAGATAGCCTGCTGAACTGAAACATATAAAGTCCGAGTTAAGGAAAAACAGAGCCAATCCTTTCCGGAATGTCACTTGGTTCTGAAAGGAGACGATATATTTAGTAATTGAACTTTTCTTTGTTAAATATTAATTGAATTAGGACGATGTTTTGTTGGGCGTCAGCAATGGCTCCTCATATTGTCCGTTCAGAAACGGAGATGTGCATGCATGGAAGCATCCATCCATAGTGTGTTGTGGAGTTGTGGTTCTTGCTTGTCTTGAACGTATGCATGTTGACATGTTGGACGTGATTGGTTGGTGGTAAAACCTTTTAGTGCATGGGCTGGGCTAAAAACGTGCGTTTGGTAGGCCAGAGAGAAAGAGATTTCCTGCACAGTACGGTTCTCAAAGTCGCCCAGATGCAGGCAAAACATGACACGTCAAGAACGGTCGATTCGGCCGTTTCTCCGCGTCTAGGAGCTGGCGGGCGCGGGTGGAAAGGGGGGGAGGGGGGACGCGCCGGGAAGAGCGGGAGACGCAGCAACGCCTCCAAAAAGCTCGCCATAAATCCCCCCATCGCCCCTCTCCCTTCTCACTGTCGCCCGTTCTCACTCGCCCTCTCCTCTTTCTTTTCTCTCCTCTCGCCACCGGCGGTCGTACTGCTGCCGATAGATCGATGACCACCGCGAGGACGATTGAAGAGCCTGACATTCGGGGACACCATCAAGCAAATCTTTCTTTCTCGCGTACACGAACCATTATTTTCCGGTTCAAGCTCTGCTCGGCAAGGACATCCATATCGGTAAGACTCGAATCCAGGCTTCTAGGCTTGAATGTTCATATATCTGTGGTTCTGCGATGTACGATGTAGGTTTATTTCGCACATGCATGGTAGATCTATGTACTTAGAAGCAACTGCTTGATTTGGCAGTTATATTCAGTTGTTCTTCCTTTTCTAGCATTAGTTGCTTTAAATCGGTAGATCGGTGTTCACTTACTTGGTTTTTGCAGCTATAATCTTGCTGTTAAGGTCAGATCTGGTTTTTAGGTTGATTTGTAGACAGATTGGGGGAATTTACTGTTCATGCCGATGATTAGACGCTAGTGCTAAGCAACTAGAGAGATGTTACTCAGAACCTAATGCCTTGATCGAAGACCATTGTTTGATCATGTAAGAGATTCTGATCAAGCATCTCACCCACTTGCTCGTGCTATGTTTCATGAGGCCCGACTATACATGTTCATGCGATGATTATATGTTAGTACTACACCCAGAAGAGAAACATCTCTTCCATATGCTAGTGCTATGTTTTATGAGGTTGTGGTACTAAACCCTAGATTATTCAGAACCGAGCCCAAGATGAATTGGATGGTTTGAAGGATCATGTAGCCATGTTTAAGAACACAAGTCATGAGGTCTAGGAAGGAGGAGTGGGAGGGATAAATAGAAGCCTTGAAGGAAGAAAAACATGCTCTTAAGGAATAAAAGAAAAGGTTAGATTATGACGTGTTTGATCTCCTAATCCTAGGTCATTTAAATAAGGAGTATCTAAAGAAGATTAGGGCAATTTGTGATGAGTGGTGAAAAGAACGCTCGCATGTAATGTAGGATAATTAGGCTATGTTTAAACTATGAACCTTGTTTTTTTGTACCCATTTGTGTGTGATCTGTTATATGATGCCAACTATTATCACTAGTATTTCTGGCCAGTGACATGATGTGTTAACCAAATGACATTCAACCATGGTTGAATATCATCAATTGTGGTGTTCAATGATTTGAGACCTTATATTTTTTTGCTTCCATCATGCTTTGACCGCTATTTTATGGCCAATGATTGTAATGTGGCATAATGCAAGGCAAGAGATTGTCTGTAAATATAGTTTTTTGTGCAAAAAGATTGCTTGTAGACTAGACTTAGTTTGCGGACAATCCCTTTGCCTAGGTGTTCATTGATATGAGGCCTTTTTGTCATGTTTTTGTCGATGAACATGTGACAGGATGTTTCTTTTTGACCTTGAAAAGTGTACAAATACTCATGCATGTGCACATTTCTTGTCATGAAAGGATAACCCGTGCCACAAAGTGGTTTCTATGAGGCTTAAAGAATATATTTCATTTGGTCTCTCAAGCATACTGTCATATGAGGTTGAACCTGCATCATTGCTAATTTTATCATCACACACTTCTATTTTTGCTCATTCAAATTTCTTGTTCTTTTTGCACAACTCAAAGATGATGATGGGTGGACCAGACATGCTCTTTGGCGAGGGTTGTTCCAACGAAGCTGGAGAAGGCATCGCTGGCAAGAGGCCTAGGGGGAGGCTGTCAAGGTTGGACATTTCCATGACGACGTCATACCAACCCACTTTGCTAAAGTAGTATTGTCTCCGGGGTTGGAAATGCTCCCAATCCCAACCGGCCTCTGTCGCACCATCCCAAGGACGGTTTTTCCTCGAGACAAACACTGGCTGCTCCTCGATGGTCAAGTTGAAGGACATCAAAGGCACTGTCTGCCTCGATCAAGGGTGGCATGGATTTGCCATTGCTCATTAGGTGAAGATCGGCTGCTTCATGACCTTCAAGATGCTCAGGGGCGACGTCTTCAAGGTCACCCTTTTCGACTATACCATGACGGAGGTGGTCCAGAGGTGCCCGCAGCATGATCCATCCCCTTGCCGTGATCGTCGAGTGAAGAATGTGCCTACTTTGTGTCTGTTAGTATGTTTAATTTCGTGTTGAACAATGTCTCGTCGATGCTATGTTCTACTGAACAAGTTTGATCGGTTTGTACGTACTCCTGTAGTATGTTTGATCATTCCTTCTCGGGTGTTTACTTTGTTATGAGCTCGTACTGATGTCCAAAATGGGTGGTAACCTCACCAGCTGGGGAAGGGGTTATCACATTCATCGTTCCGCACATAACCAAACATGGTGATAAGTTTGTTCCTACTCCTACCAATCGAATGCCTCTCGTTTCTCTAGCCGAGCCCAAGTAAAATTGCTGCCAAAACTAGCCCAAACCATGTTTCTACTCATACAGTAGCTACCTGACCAAGTTGCACGTTACCACACAAAATAGGAAAACCATTGCGAGCAACCAACCAGGTCCGTTGTGTTTAATTGAGAGCACCGATTGAAAAATAGCATCTCCCTTGCATAGGATGTTGGTTTTGGCACCGTCCATGTAGGCTCGGTTAGAAGGACAATAATATTTATTCGGAGCGAGGTTATACCTAAAGTTGGGACGGCGAGGTAGACAAGGCTTTTTTTGCAGCCCTGCCACGAGCACATGCTCCTGGTTTTTGAATTGAGTTTTAAATATATTTGAAAATGTCCAAAAAAATGTCGCACGTACATCTCTATATTATATGTGCTCGCAAAGTCATTCCAAGGAAAATCAATATTTCCTATGCCGTGTGTAAAAAGAACAAAATTCGGTGCTAAAAAGAAGCTCTTTGCAAGACATTTCTTATTTTTTTTAAAAAAAATGGGACACAAAAAATGTCATTTTTCGCGAAACTTGTCGTGCGTATATAGAATATCAAAGTGTGCATGCGATATTTTTGTTTGGAATTTTTAACATTATAAAATATATTTTTTCGATGGTAGGAGCATATGCACAAAAGATCAAAAGTGGATTTCCACGACGATATGTACATCAAAATTATAATATAAGGCTGCAAAGAAATTCTTCAAAGGTATATTGTAGATTAAAATAAATTTTCATAGGCTTGATGTTCAACCCAAAGCTATCTTAAACGTCTCCTCGTCAAATGTGTTTTTTAGAAGATATCAAGTACACCTCGTCTGTGCGACAATTCTACAGAAATTCAAGATATCGAGTATGCACACAACCAAACTATTTTAAAGAATAAAAAGTAAGACCCATGGCAAGCAACAACCAGTAGGATCATCAAGCACTACCCTGGTAGCGTAGGGTGCAAGAGGTTTTCCAAAAATAACGCCTTCAGAGGAAAAGGTATCAGTCAAAAACCAGATCATGCGTAAATAATGATCTAGTAGACATAACTACTTATAGTTGAGTGGTTAGTGTTTGGTTGCACTTCTGATTCACTAGGGATCAGACGTCCTGTAGTATTAATTAGGAGGATACATTTTCAGCGTGTATCTGTGTGCATCTCCTTGTACTCGACCTAAAAAATAACATACTTTATTTGCTGATTCTCAGTCGCTTGATTCTCAACATGACTTCTAGATTGTTAGATTGCGTTGTAACTCATGGTTTTTCAGTTACACATGAGGTTATTTCAACTAAAAAATACCTCGAACTATTAGATTGCTTTGTAATTTGTGCTAGTCACGAGATGGTTTATCCCTCATTTTGAAAAAATGTCACGAGTTACAACATGAGTTGCAGCTGAGAAAATTGCATGTTAGATTTATTCATGATTCGTGCCATGGGGGATTCGTGTCATGAGTTTAAAGTTTAAACTGAATTTTGATGACATCATGTGACACTTAGCTAAGAATTAGTCGCTCCCAAAAAATAATGATAAACAATATAAACAATGGACCCAGATGTGTGGATACGGTTGATGGGACAACTTTGAGATGATCCCAAACTTTGTTATCGGAGTAGCATTCTGACAGTGATTTGTAAAACACGAATCCAACCTGGGGTTAAATCGGTCAAATCAAAGAACTTGTCGGCTAGAGCCTACAGAGACAATGTGACATATTTTACCACTAAACTATATTGCTAATTTGTATTTCCTTTTGCGAGGTGCTAGTATGCTTTTCCGCACTGCTGGCTGAGTTAACAACACGCCGAGTACAATTTGCACTCGCCTAACAGAGAGACAGCCTATGATTGCCTCTATCCATGTGCACCATCTCATTTTATATAACCCAACTGCACGTAGCTAGCTAGCGTATCCCTTGCCTACAAGAATTTGATATGCTGACCCTGACCCCAGCGTGTGAGAGTCATCGATATCTTTCCAAACGTTTGATGCTGAGACGGACTGCTGACGGAGAGTACTTATTAACAAAGGGATTAATTACCCGCAAAAAAAAGGATTATTAAGTATAGCTAGTATGACCAATTGTGAACTTCTAAATATACTGATGTTTTTATCGCACAAATTAGCAGAAACATGGCTACTCAAATTACACAAGGCTTAGACTTTAATACTGCCTAGCAAGCAGGTTCTAAAGCTTCTACATCAATTTTAGTTTTGTATAGTTGATATATTTTTTGATAGTACAGTACAACTGATGCCAATGGACTCAGAGATAGGCACGGCTACAGGTACAACTGTGCATTCCAATGGACTCAGAAAAAGTGTTGATTTTGCATCCTTTTGTTCTGCATATAAAATCACAACGGCTAGGTAATGAATCGTGTTTGCTTGAAGCTAGCCCGACATAGCTTTTGGCTCCCACATGGAGGCGTGCGCTTGGGTGGCATTTATCGACTCGAAAATGCTAAACTATCGATGCACCTTTTTACAGCCTTGCAAAGCGATGGATGGATGCATACATATATAAATACTTGCATGAAGCCTCACACCAGAGTCACCACACGAATATTCCCCATCCAACATGAGATTACAGCATAAAAAAACCAGATATGTTAGCAATAATACATGCACTGGAAGATTTGGTTAGCTGATTAATTAACTAAAGTACGAGGAGGCCACGAATGATTGAATTCCTGTTGGACATGATATAGAGGGCAGCGCTCTGGCAGTGAAAAATATATTCTTTTTGGTGTCGATCAATCAGGATTCCGTACGTGTGTAAACAGGAGGATTTTGTTGTACTAATATATACGTGCTGATGGTGGTGGGATGGTGTAACCCCTTTTAGCACTTTTAATTGCTTGTGGATGTGCTTGCCCATTCTAATTTTCTGACAATATAGGCACTAAAATTGACTTATATACTTGGAAAAGTCCCGGTTGAACATGGGTACACGTGAACCCAGGTGGGAAATGTATTTTCTAAATGTTAAAAATTCTGAAATAAAAATAACGGGGTACGTATGCATGTTTTATGTGTGCGTAGAAAGTTTTCACGGAGAAACCACTTTTTTATTTCAGAATCTAAAAAAGATAAAATACGTCACATATATAGTGCTATATAGCCCTGCAAAATTTCACTTTTTTGCCGAGGTAAAATAAAATATTTTTTCGTCACGAAGCTCATGTCCAGGGCACATGTTTGAGATCACCTTTGCATTTATTTTGTGTTTCGGTTTTTAAAACATGTTTTTACATCACAAACGCACTTTTGAAAAAGTGGGTTCACATGCACCCAGGTTCTGAAAAGCAAGTCTCATATTTGGAAAATACTAATGCATAGTCCTACCTAAGCCACGTCACCATCAAAATTATAATCACCAGAACAAACTGATTTAACATTGGTATTTATAAACCTTAAATGTACTTTGGAGATGCTCTGACTGTACACATTTTAGGTGAAAGATGTGATCGAGTTAATAAAACTGTACACTATATTTGTCCACAACAGATGGTAATCATCATAAACTAAAGCACAAGACAACACAAGATTTTACCAATATTTGCATTATTTGATTTGATAGCAGTACTCCCACTTAGTTTTGAGCTCTGAACTCCAAAGATAAGTTTAACCCTTAAAATTTCTATATTGCACATTTTTTCTAAATGTTCTTAGTCAAAGTGCCACTAGGATGCATTGCTTCCCAAACGTGAGGACTTAGTCAACACACAATAACTGAACGGAGATTAAAGTATGTCAAAATTTTAAAGGTAAACGGTGAGTTCTAAATAAATATATAAATGAGAAGTAAAAGGTAGAAAATATAAATAAAATCATTGTGAAGCATTGGAGTTAAGTTATTAAAAAGATGAACTCATAACCATTTTGGAAAACCCAGAAAGAACCCAGGTGTAATTTGTGTATACCAGTGTAAAGAAATCACTATACATCCTTAGTTATCTATCTTTTTTATTAACAAACTTAGTTATCAATCTATACTTCTTATAAATAAAAAAACCTACTAACATGCATTTATGATAGTCCATCTCAACCTGCCAACCAATTGTCCATGCCATCTTCACTAATAACCATCAATAGTAATATATCTTTACAAAATGGCCACGACATATTTTTCAGCCTTACAATTATACATGTCACAATTTATTAGTTGTCAAATATACAACTATTTCATATCAATTAAATTTAGCCGTTCAAATATTCTGACCAACTTTATCTTGCATATTTCAAAACTCCAAGTTCCACGCCTCTTATACCATTTCATTTACACAATAAAGTTCTTCCGGAGATTCCATTTGAAATGTGCGGGGTATCTTCTAGTTATTATTATTATGAAAGTATTTGTTACTTTTCTTGAATTCATGGGTTTATTTTAGAATACTTATTGTTTCCATTTCCTTAATTATTTTGTTTTTATGTTTATGTCAATCCAAAATTTGGTTAGTCATATTTTAAAATTTCTATTCAGACTTAAGTATACATTCACTTTTGTTTCTAAATTTTCTAGTTTACCTTTTCCTATTTAAATTTATAAGTTTCATTGGATGTATTTTTCTAGGGTTTGTTTAGTTGCCACACCGCCACTTGGCCATTCTTTTTTCATGAAGGTTGATACCAAAGTTTCATGGTATTGGTATTTAAAATGTAAACAAATTCATAAGTTGTGCACTAAAATAGACTTGTTCCAACTCACATAAGTCGGCAATCTTACACAACTTTCATATAAAAGTGAGAGATTTTAAAGATGCTCTAACTTACCTATTGGGAGTTAATAGGATCATCAAACTAGGATATCCAATGACTATGTGAAATTTCTTCAGTTATGCGATAATTTCATTTATAGAAAGATTATCGATGTGTTAGAAAGGTAATATTTCTAATGGATGTCTAGACATTATATTTTGCACTTTCTCTTCCTCAAGATCTCACATACTATATACTAATGAAAATACCTAGTAACTTTTATTTATACAAAACAGATGGGTTATGGACTAGAGATGCATCACTTGCAAAGCAATGGTGTATACATATTACAACATTTAAAGTGAAATAAGATGCATGGGTGGGATCCGTACCATATGGATGGGATGTATAATATGACATATAGCACATCTAGTGTAATATACTTCTTCAAATAGAAGAATTCTTTGTTAATAGATGTATAATACCTATGTGTTTTCAAAATTCCATAAACCGGTGAACATGTTGATGACGTTGAGTAAGCTACTCAATAGTTTGCATTTAAATTTTTCAACAAAGTTCTACCTTCGTTCCAAGGAATAAGGTTTATAAATTAGTCAAAAGTCAAAGTAAGGAAACCAAAATTAAAGTAAAATAAATGCCATAAACTAGCCTTGTGATTTCCTTAGTACTTATCATCCTACATTAATTATGTATCATTTCCTTCATTATGTTTATGAGGTTCAAAGCCCAAAATAACCAAATGTGCTTAATTATAGAAATTCCTATGATAGAACGCCCGAGCTGTTAGATCACAAATAACTTTATTTGAGTACTTAATATTGTACATTTGGTTATTATGGACTTTGCATCTCATACCGATAAGTAGGTAAGAAATACATAATTAATGCATAAAGATAAGTAAGGAAATAAAAAGTGGTTAATTAATGGCATTGATTTTATAATAATATTGAATCTTAAAATATTTGTGACGTTTCTTGAATTTATGGGTGTATTCTAGAATTCTTAAAATTTCCATTTCCTTAATTTATTTATTAATTTGTTTATTTCAATCCAATGTTCAAACAAAATATATGTAATAAATTTGGTCCTTCATATTTTCTAATTTTCAATTCAAACTTAATTAATGATTCACTTTTGTTTCTAAATTTTCTAGTATACCTTTTCTTATTTAAATTTCTAATTTTCCTTCAATGTATTTTTCTGAAAGTATTTGTGATTTTTCTTCAATTTTTATGGGTTTAATCTAGAATAATTATTGTTTCCACTTCCTTAATTATTTTAGTTTTTATGTTTATTTAAACCCAATGTTCAAACAAAATATATGTAATAATTTTGGTTCTTCATATTTTCTAATTAAGTATTGATTCACTTTCGTTTCTAAATTTTCTAGTTTACCTTTTCCTATTTAAATTTCTGATTTTTCTTGGTTGTATTATTCTAGAGTTTGATGAGTAGCCGCACCGCCACTTAGCCATTCTTTTTTCACGAAGGTCGGTACCAGAGTTTCATGGTATTGGTATTAAAATGTAAATGCATTCAGAAACTTTGCACTAAAATAGACTTTTTTCAACTCACTATAAGTAAGCAACCTTACACAACTTTCATATAAAGTGATTGATTTTTAAGATGCTCCAACTTACCTATTGGGAGTTAATAGGTTGAATCTAACTTTGATATCCAATGACTATGGGAAATTTCAGTTAGGTGATAATTTCATTTGTAGAAATATTACTGATGGGTTGGAAAGGGAATATTTCTAATGGACCTTTGGACATTATGTTTTTCACTTTCTCTTCCTCAAGATCTCACATACTACATATTAATGAAAATATCTAGTAACTTTTATTTATACAAAACGGACGGAATATGGACTAGGTGTGTTATATGTCATAGTATACAAGCCATACATATGGTACGGATCCCACGCATGCATCTTGTTTCGCTTTGAATGTTGTAATATGTATACATTGCTTTATATGTGATGCATCTAGTGTAATATACTTGTTCAAATAAAACAATTCTTAGTCATGTTTATTAATAGATGTATAATACCTATGTGTTTTCAAAATTCCATAACTCGGTGAACATGTTGATGACGTCGAGTAAGCTACTCAATAGTTTGCATTTAAATTTTCCAACAGAGTAGTACCTTCGTTCCAATGAATAAGGTTTATAAATTTAGTCAAATGTCAAAGTAAGGAAGGCCAAATTGGAGCAAAATAAATGTCATTAACTAGCTTTTAATTTCCTTATTTATTATCCTACATTAATTATGTATCATTTCCTTCCATACCTTTATGAGCTGCAATGCCCAAAAGAACCGTATGTTCTTAATTATATAAATTCCTAAGACTAGTCACAATGCATAGTATCATATAGAAGTATCATGCGTATGATACTTCTACATGTTACTATATCCACAATGCATAGTATCATGTACTAGTATCATAGACTTCTTATATTAATTAATTTGTAGAATCTCAATGCAAATCTATGTGCAAGATGCATTTAACATTAAATTTTATAGTACTATGTGCTATGATACAGTATCTACCTATGATACTACAACCCTCTCTCTCATCTTTAATTGCACTGCCACATCAGCTTTTTGCATGCATGAGATGCATGATACTACCTATGATACTTCCATTGTGGGTAGTCTAATAGAATGCCTAGCTGTTAGATCACAAAAACTTTTTTGAGTAGTTAATCTTGTACATTGTGGTTATTATGGACTTTTCATCTCATACCGATAAGGAGGTGATAAATACATAATTAATGCATAAAGATAAGTACTCCGTAATGTACATACCGATAAGGGGTAAGAAAATAAAAAGTGGTTAATTATTGGCATTGATTTTATAATAATATTGACTTCCGTAATTAATACTAGAAAACTTTGATGCATACTCCCTTCCACCGTGACAAAGTGTACTTCTATCATTTGATCTAAGTGAAACTTATCAAATTTGACCAACTTTATAAGAAAAAATAGCAGAATTTATGACACTAGATTTGCATCTCTAGATCCATCTTAAAATTTAATTTCATAATATACCAATTTGATGTATTATACTCACTCTGTACCAAAATATAGTGCTTATTAGGTTTTCTTGAAGTCAAACCGTGTAACCTTCGACCAAGTTTATACAAAAAAAATCCACTGAATTCATAATAAAGTATAGTTTAATATATGGTATAAATTTGGTATTGTAGATATAGATAATTTTCTTAATAAATTTGATGCGGAAACCGGTGCGCACTATATTATGACAACGAGGGAGTATGTTGCTACTCTTTTCTACAAAATTTGTTATTTTAAAAAAATTTAACTTATGATAAAAGCTAGAAGTACACTTATTCGTAGACTGGGGGAGTATTGCGTGTACAAACTATGGACTAAGTTCATGTTGAGATTTTTTTTTTGCCTAATTAACATGTGCGATTTGGGTCTAGTAGAAAAACTAGAGTAATTCACTCATGTAGTTTGGACATCTTGATGCACGCACAGGCAGCCGCCCCAAGGGATTGTTGTCCAGCTTACTTTTTTCTTTGTACAATAGCAGCGGTTTGGTAGCCTGGATCATTTGGTTGTCCAGGCTCACCCATGTTGTTGCATCGCATATAATTTAAAGCATCTCCGGGCCTGCTCTTGGAGGAAAGGCTGAATCGGCCGTTCTTATTGGGCATGCCCCGTTCTTAGCTCTAACCTGCACGCATGGGGAAGGGGGAAAGAGACGTCACGTTCCTTCGGGAACACGCACCATAAATCACCTCACCGCTCCACTCCTTCCCCTCACTCTCCATCTTCCACTTCCACCCCCAACTTGTCACATTGAAACTCGGCGGTTGTACTACCACCGCCAAATCCGCCTCACCGCAGGGAGGAGGAGGAGGAGTGGGATCGAATGACATGTAGCGGCTGGTGTGAGCAAAGTAAGAGAAATGCACACTTCTTTGTGCCCACAACTCTAGTTTCCGTCACACCATCCCTTGAATACCCGTTTAATCATGTTTGTGCATTGTGCTTGGTTGAATAGCATCAATTGTGGTGTTCATTGTGATTTGTATTACGAGGCCTTCATGTTTGCTTCTATTAGGTGTTTCTTTGTTATGTGCTCTTTGGCCAATGATTACAATGTGGCACAATGGAAGGCAATGGATTCTCCTTAAACATAGTCCTATGTGCAAGCACATTTTTTTCTAAACCAGACATGGTTTGCGGCCAATCCCTTTGCCTTCTTTGTGATCCTATACATGAGGTACACGCTAACGGTTGGCCTAGATTGCACCATTGTGGTGTCTGTTACTTCTTTGTTTCTTCTCCAGGCTAAGATGGACCTTGGCGCATCTGCGGAGGTTTCCGGCGAGGGTCCTAGCAAGAGATAATGAAGATGGCCGACCACTTCCACGATGACGTGGTCCGGAGAGCTTTTTCTGCATCATCTTTGACCGGACCTTTGGCATGCTCCAAATCCCATCAAAGTTCGTGGAATGGTTCAGATCCATCCCTGGGAAGATCCCCGTCCTCACCAACACTGGTTGCAGCTCGAAGATGACTACGAAGATCCATACCAAAACGGCGATCATCGATCAGGGGTGGGTAGCCTTTGTAGTTGCTAATAAACTGAAGGTTGGCCACTTCCTCACCTTCCACAAGGAAGCCCCAGGCCTCTACATAGTGGTCATCTTCGACTACACTTGCACTGAGGTCATGACTAGGTGCCCGGACCACGAGATACCACTAGGTTGGTCGTCATAGAAGAGTTTGAAGTTGTGCTGCTATGTCTCGCTAGTGTCGATGACCTAAGGTCGTTTAAGTTGTGTCAGAATATTGGTACTATGTGTTGATGAACTATGATCGTTAGTTGTGTCAGAAAATTCGTATTGTGTGTCGATGAACTATGATCTTGTCTAAATTGCAATGCTAGTTTCTTGTCTGCTATTCAGCTGAGGTAACTGGACTCACTGTCTAGGTGGCAACCAAACAAAGGGGGGGGGGCTTGTATTAATGGGCTGCTCCATAGCCTTCAAACCGGGCAACCAAACAATCCATACCCAAATCTCCATTGGGTAAAAAATCCTTCCCGAGCAACCAAATAGATGCCCATTTCTAGCCCGTGGCTAGTTCCGAACGCGTAATAGACTTTGGAGCCTCTCCCCACTAAGCCCCAAAACTGGTACATGCTTTCAAACGTGCCCTAGAAGGCTCCGACGGACCAGACTCAAAGTGTATATTATGACAATACCAAGTATAGTTTACATCTAGGTTCAAAAGAAAAAGGAAAATTATAGTATGGTCTTGGAAAACTGCTGAAAGGACCCCTATTCAATGAGAATAAAAGCGGCCTGGTCCCTGCGAGCTTTCTCGAGAGCTTCACCGCAACGACACCAGGAGACGAACCACTTGGGTCATGGAGGTTGCCATCCCACCTAAGTGGAAGCAAGAAACCTCGCCAGATGGTGAGAAGCCCACTCCGAGGAAGACAAACTGCCTCCCTTTTGCACACATGCTGACCAGAGATGTACTGTAGCTCGACTTAGTCGCACTTCGGCTACAGGATCCAACAACCAGGCAGAGGCCGGCCATCTACCACCTGGAGGTGGGCGTCGTTGCCTCGCGAAATGAACCACTAGTGTTGAGCTCCAGGACCAGGATGAACATGATGAAGACCAGATACCCAACATCTCTTCTCTTCCTTCTTCTCCTTTCCTTCTCCACCATGGCGATCTATAAGGAGACAAGAGAGAGGAGCAACGAGCTTATTGTGTCCGCTTCCTCGAGAACCACGGCTATTCATCGTCCACCATGGACTGCAGCATAGCAGCAGCTGAAGGATTCTCCAACCGTCGCTCGGGGACATAGGAGAACAAAGCGGCGACGGCATGACGCCATACTCCATGGAGGCAAAAAGAACCTAGACACATAACCTAGACCTAAATATGTTCATAGGAGGGACCCTCACCCGTCTCAATGCCGGCCACCACCGGAGGAGAGAGGGGAGGGGCCTGCCAGCCCTGGATTTGAGAGGACGGGGAGACGGGTTACATATTCATCAACACATTTATTTGTACTTATAAAATGTTGAAAATGCGTAGGTACGTATTACATATCTCCTAATAAACGCAAAAATGTTTTGTTTTCTAAGAAGCCTTATATTTTGAAATTGATGTAATATAAAATAACCCATATAAAGTACGGATGCTACACATGCATTTCCTTCCACTTTTAACGTACGTGAAAAAGCTATATACAAATGATGCATCTTGTCCATAATATGTTTGTGCGGTACTAGTAGTGTGGTATGAATTAAAAAGTAGGTGTTTTTCATTAGTATACAAATATAAATACTAGTAACTTGTTATAAAAGAAGTTTCCCCATAACCCAAATTACACATTTATCAATGGATGACTAGGAATAAAAACACCCCTTACTACCAGTAAGAGGTAAGTTCAGGTGTGAAACACTCATTCACTTATCTTTATAGGTGTGACTATTTCTCAGTCGTTTGAGAATTAATTTCATGCTTAGTTAGATGATGTCTTCAAATCTCAGTTGCAATTCATGTTACAACTTATAACTAGCACGAATCACAATGCAAATTAAATGGTGTAGAACTTAACTAATTAGCATGAAGTTAGTTCTCAGCTAGCTGAAACTAGCAAATCCAATCTTTGTAATACAACATATTATTTCACAATATATCCAGAATTCAGTAAACCATGCTTCCAGGCATGTATTTTCTCTACACACTTGCATGCTCCAGCTGTCCTTTGTACAGAAATTGCTTTCTCGAGGTTAACCATAATTCAGTTTTTTTTTGTGTGGAAAGAACCATAATTCAGTTTTGTTCCTTTCATACTGTAAGAGTAGGAAAGGTGCCACGGCATGCCGGTTCCAGATTCCGACCGTTTTGTTTGTTTGGAATCCTGCCTAAATATTAAACAATTTTCATCCATGATCAGAAGATCGGCTTGTTTATAGTACTTTACCTTGTTCGATGTGCTTTTACGCTGTTCAAAAGTTAAATTCTATATATAGCTTTGTCATCAATATCATATTGCTGAACATTCTGGTTAGAGAAACAATTAGGAGTCCCCATTATGAAAATAAAATAAAACTAAACGTGATAGTCTTATCACCTATGCATGCATGGACTCCTCCAATATTTGTTTTTTAAAGAAAATTCCTCCAACATATATATCACGTGTAATTAATCACAATCAAGGTAATAAGCATGTATACAAAACAGGTCAGATTGTCAAGTTAGGATTGAGATTTTGTTTTAATTATATTTGCCAGGAAATGGCTAACTAATTTTTAAGTCGTTGGCTTGGGAATATCAAAAGAAATTGAGTTGGAATGAATTTGGAGTAAAATTTCTACAACCTCTAAAGGGGAAGGAGGCGAAGTGCATGGCCGCGCCGTAGGTCTAGGTGCGTGGGTGGGTAGGGAGGCGGATGGAGGAGACGGTGGCGGCGGATGCGTTGCCTCGCATGTCCGAAGGGGCGTTAGTGGAAGTGGTTGTGGGGCAGACCGTGTTGGATTGGGCTAGTCTTCGGATGAGAGGGGGCATCGTGGGAGAGAGAGAGAGAGAGAGAGAGAGAGAGAGAGAGAGAGAGAGTGAGTGAGTGAGTGACAGGGAAGAGAGAGGGAAGGCCAAGAAGAAAGTGACTAATGGGTGAGAGATGAGATCTGGGTACTAGCCCGAACAAAAAAACATGCGTGGAGGTGAGCACGGAGGGGCGTGCGAACCCCCCAAAACCTCTCGGAACTTATGTGAGAAATAGGGAGTAACGGACCAAAGATGGGGACCATTCAGGTGTTGTTGGGGCCTCGTCTTTTGTCCACACCCTAAACGGACGGATAGGAGAGGTTTAGGGTGTTTGTTTAGGAGAGGTGTGGGGGTGCCTTTGGAGCTACCCTTACATCGATTCAATACATGCCAGCAGTCTAGTAGTAACGGCTGATACGTGTTGATCATTACTTCATTAGCAGGTCATCTGTAGAAAACCAGCGATATATGACGACATCGCTTAACTAAGCGTGACTGCCGTCTCGCAAAAGCAAGATCGAATGACATGCATGTTTGGGTTTACCTTTGATCAAACTTTTAGATATATACAAATGCTCAAACCTTAATTTGCATCAACAAGCGGGCCAATATTTTTTTGAGAATTTATTAGTACCTTTTTTAAGAAGAAATTATTGTTTGTAAAATGTGGTATGTAGTTATGCTATTACAAATTAAAAAAAAAAACTTGTGATACAATATGTCATTTCTTTTTTCTTGTTGCAGGTATATCTAAATATTTTTTTAATCAAGCTTCCAGAGGTACTGATCAGTAACTCCAGGGCCCACCGGCTGGTTTGCTGTTTGGATGGGTCTAAAGTCTAAACGTAGATCCGCAATTCCTGGAATAAAGAGGCTTTGTAGACGAGGCATACGAAGATACATACGGCGGCACAGCCACGTATTGTTGCAAGCGCACAAGGCTCTCACGCGTGTATTGGCGTGGAGCGCGTGATCACAGGTTAGACCGCCAAAATGAAAATGGCGTGAGCGCCATGGTTCCTTTTCTCCAAAAATACAAAGAACCGGACGCCTGGAAAACTGGAAACTGATCCAGCCTTTTTACTGTCATGGTACTTATCTCTTATGAATGGAAACAAATAACTGAAATAACTTTCTTCCATGTTTTCGCGCTAAACATTAATTAGCGCGTTTCTATCCAAAAAGTAGCATGCATTTTACAAATTGATCCACCATTTTTACTCGTATGATACAGTCGGCTGGTTTGGCAAATTTCCATAGTTCGTCCAATACTTTTGGCATAATACATTGTATAGACCACTTTTTTGTACGCCAGGTCCATTCATGGTAAAAAAAAAAACCTACAATATTGTAAGATTTACCAAGGGAAATATAAAGCATACCATCACAGCTTTGTTATCAGTAAACCTAGATTTTGAGTGAACAATCACGCCTAATTACAAGACATAACTAAGGTAGAACTATATGATAAGAGAGAAATCAGAATAAAATGGCATAGGGAACGGATGGTACCAAATGGTGGCAATTCACTTGGCGGCACGGACACCCCCCCCCCCCTCCCCCCCCCCCCCCTTAATATCATACATAAAATACTTGGTACTTGGCGAGAAGAAAGAGGAAGAAAAGGATTGGTTGTCATCGAACGCACCTTTGGTTGAGCGAGAGATAATGAGTGTGCGATTACAAGTGTAGTGGGATTATAGAGATTGCGGTGGTTCTTCTGAGTTTCATCCAATGACCCTTGATGTTTGGACTACCATCGACTGGAGGGGATAAAAGTCGGATGGTGGAACTTGGGAGAAGAGAACCGAAGAGGGGGTGGGTGCTGTTGCGGCATACTCTTTTCATATGTATTTCTGGAGTATGATTGGTCTGGCGTGTCTACCGACATTTTATAATGGCAGCGTATTTAATAGTGCCATATATTTTTCCTCAAAATTGATAATTTTATCTTAACCCTTAGATCTAAGATTCTTAAAATCCTCGCAATGTAACTAGTCTTATTATAAATGATCACCCAACCCGGCCTATTCCTAAGCATAACCCACACCTAATTCCACTATCTAGCGTGCCATGCCTCCCACGAACCGACTAGACTGACTTGCCACCATTCAATCTCAATGTCGCCATCCAGGATGTTGAGGGCACACCACAACAGCCTCGTCATCTACCAACATCACCCTTTGTGACTTCTTCCTAGATCCAGAATCAAAATAAAATGGTATAAGGAAGGGATTGTACCACGAAAGAGGAAAACATATATGATGGTAATTATGTTGGTATCTAGAAAGAAGGAGGACACATAGGACTCGTTTTCATCGGTTGCACCCATAGTCAAGTGGGAGATCGCGAATTTAAGTGTATAGGGGGTTATGGAGGACATGACGGTTCTTCCGAGTTGCATGTGAAGATCGCTGATGTTTGGACTAACATTGGCTGAAAGGGGGACAAAATTTGGAAGCTGCCACTTGGGAGAACAGAGAAGAATAGGAGGCGGGTGCTGTTACGGTATGCTCTGTCCATATATATCTTTATCAAGTGTGAAAATCTAGACTTCACCATTGGGTGTATACATGTTTTAACCCACATATATCGTAGTGCATAATAGAAACGACATATTTATTCGTCGAGGTCAATCATAGAGCTATATAATGACATTTTTTCTTTTTATGTCATCAAACTTAATATAATTGTATGCCTAGTCCTGCCTACCCGTAAACATAAATTCCCTCCACAGGTGCGTCGACCCCTCCCACAAATCAACTAGATTGGCTTGCCGTCATTCCATCTCAATGTGGTCATCCATGATGTTGAGAGCACCACACCCATCCTCCTCTTTCGAACCTTCATGACTTCTACTTCAATGAGCTCATCATCTTGATTTTCCATATCAAGCAGTTCACAATTTATTCTCATTTATTTATGATGTATTGATGCGCCCCCACCCCCCCACCCCGGTTTGTAACCCGCCAACCATGGTCGTATTCATTCGTTCCAAATATGGCCATCCTCTATCAGGATCACCCGCAAGCATATCACAATATAATCTATATCTCTTGGACCTTGGTTATCTTTATATGAAACATGTAAAGGTCATTTGGAAATTTTCACCTTAAACTAATCACTTCTTATCCGCCTAGTATAAATGTGACATCCTAATCCACATCGAATTTCTATATAAACTTAAACTACCCATCCAAATCTAATATACGCATTCTTCCTTCTAGCCCATCTCCTACCACTCGCATGGACCCTCCCTACCTTCCCATGTATATGTGTTCATTGGCACGTGTTGCCCTTTCTCTTATCCCCTTCACTTCAGCGACCCTCATGTATCCATTGTCATAATATCCTTTCTCTGATACCTTAACATAATTGAATACCTCACCTGGCATAGTAAATTCCTACTTGACATTATATGTTTGTACATTCACACTCCTCATTGACCACTTCCAATAGTATTCCATGCATATGGATGCTTGTGGCAATTAAAATAACTCCATCATCTACTGCTAGGACTCTACCTTTCAAAGGATGCCTCAAAAAATGATGTTAGGTGTACACTAAGAGATCAACGATTACTTACCCCAAGAGGCTCACTCGTTTCAAACATTGTATGCTATATATAGATTGGAAGATAATAAATTAATTGATTTACATGTACATGAGTAAGTACTATCATATGGGAAGGCCTAGCACCATGGGTAGGAGAGCTCTAGTCGGGGTTCAGCCAAAAGTGCAAAATAGATTAAATTAAGGAAATACGCATGTCACTCACCGTTAGGTCCATTACCACCCCTAGGCCTATCGCAACACCTCTGATTTGCAATAATGCATGGGCCCATCCTTACATTTGGAAACTCAAATCATCATATGTTTAGCAATAAATGATGAACCTCATAGCTTCATTCCCATTCCAGCCAATGTGTTGCAACATTGCCGATAAAATTAACTATATAAGTATATTCCCGTTAGTTATGTATGGCGCACAATATTTTGGTACACATTGATCACACGAGGTGCATTTGGCTACCTAAGGAAATTCTCGGATAAGCCCACCTTAGCTTGGGTCTGCTTCGAGTGGGCAGATCTAGCACCATGGCTAGGCAAGCTCTAGCCGTGGTCCAGTCAAAAGTGTACTAGAACAACTTAAGGAAATACGCAAGCGAATCACCCTTAGGCCCATGAACACCGCTAGGCTCATCGCAGCCCCTCTTTTTTGCATTCATGGGCTCAACTCCCTACTTTTGGAAATTTGACTCGTTATATATTTAGCAATAGATCATGAATTTCATCGTTTTTTTCCCATTCCAACTAGTGTGTTGCAATATTGCCAATAAAAGTAACTATATATATGCATATCGCATAGAATTATGAATGACGTGTAATGTTTTGGTACACAAATGATCACACAAAATATGTTAGTTTACCTAAGTAGTTTCTCAGCCAAGCTCACCTTAGCTTGGGCTAGCTTCGCGTGGGGAGGCCTAGGACCATAGTTAGGCAAGATCTAATAGTGGTCTAGTACTCATAGGTGCACAATAGAACAACTTAAGGAAATACACAAGACAACCACCCTTAATCCCATGTATAGCCATAGCCCCATCACAACGCCTCTGCTTTGCATTCATGGGCCCATCTCCCTACTTTTGGAAATTGAAATCGTTATATGTTTAGCAATAAATCATGAATTTCATAGTTTCTTTCCCATTCCATCAGTGTGATGTAAAATTTCCAATAAAATTAACCATGTACGCATATCGACTCAAATTATGAAGTACAAAACATATTTTGGTACACAATTGAGCACATTTGGTGCATTTTATTACCTGGAGTTGCTCAGCCAAGCCCACCTTATCTTCGGCCAGCTCGGGACATCCCTAAGTGAAATTTAACCCTAATTTGTTGCCTACAGTGCACCAGGTGGGGGAGGGGGAGAGACCATGTCCTTTGTTTTGCTGCGTTGCATTGTACGTTTCTCCATTCACACTCTTCACTCACCATCCTCCACTGTCTTCCTTGACTATGGATGCTTGTTGCAATGAAATTTCCGTTGTCGCCTACTCGTAGCTCTACCTCCCAAAATATCCCTTCACAAATGAGATTAGTTGAACCCCCAGCTGGTGATCGCTAATTATTTACCCAAGAGACTCATTTGATTCAAACATTGACCTCTAGATGAATCAAAAGTCAACCGATTCAATGGTTTATAGGATTAAGTAATATAAGCCTTCGTGTGGGATAGCCTAGGTAGTATCATGGCTAGGTGAGCTCTAGTCGTGGTCCAGTCAAAAGTGGAAAATAGAAGAACTTATATAATTATGCAAGCCAAGCTTCACAACCCCCGTGCCCATCACAACCCCTCCTTTTGTATTCATGGGCATGTATCCGTACTTTTGGAATTTAAACCATTATATATATTAAGTAACAAATCATGAGTTTCATAGTTTCTTTCCCCTCCCACCTAATGTGATACAATATTGCCAATTAAATTGACCATATAAGAGTATCGCCTCGAATTTTGAATGACTCATAATATTTTTGTACACATTTGATCACACGAGGTGTGTTTAGTTTCCTATGGATTTTCTCGCTAAGCCCACCTTAGCTTGGGCCAACTTCGCGTGGTAAGGCCTAGCACCATGGCTAGGAAAGCTCTAGTCCTGGTCCAGTACAATATAGCAACTTAAGGGTATACGAAAGACAAGCACCCTTAGGCCCATGGCCACCCCTAGGTCCATCACAAGCCCTCCTTTTTTGCATTCATGGGCTCGTGTCCCTACTTTTGGAAATTGAAATCTTTATATATTTGGTAATGAATCCAAATTTCATGTTTATTTCCATTTGACCCAGTACGCTACAACACTATCCAATAAAATTAACCATATACACATACTGCCTCGAATTATGAATGATGCGTCATATTTTGGTACATTTTGATCACCCGTGTTGTGTTTGGTCACCTAAGGATTTGCT